>NC_051081.1:969128-984128 GCF_004664715.2 Peromyscus leucopus | reverse complement strand
TCGAGTGGTGATTACGTGACCACAGAGGCACCCGACTGTCCGTGAGTTTGAAAGTCGGGGCTTCGGGGCTGATGATGCCACAGTGGTGCCCAGACGCAGTCTCCGGCTCACGGCGCCTCCGGCGGGGAACCCGTGGCCGAGAACGGCGGGCGTCCCACCATGAACGAGGAGCAGGAACTTGGGGACACGAGACAGGAGGACAAGAATCCGGGGTCATTCCTGCTACATAGTTGGAGGCCAACCTGGACTACGTGGGTGGGACCCTGTGTTTAAAAAAAACGCCTGGTGCCACACACCTTTAATACCAGAGGCAGAGGCAGGAGGATCTCTGTGAGTTCGAGGCCAGCCTGGGCTACAGAGTGAGATCCAGGACAGCCAGGGCTGCACAGAGAAACCCTGTCTCCACAAACAAACAAAGATAAAGTCTCACTGTTTAACTCAAGCTGGTCATGAACTCACAGCAAGTCTCCTGCCTCAGCTTCCCGAGTGCCTGAGTAGCAGGTGCATGCCATCATGTCTACCTCCCTCTAGTGACACTTGCTGCAGCTGTTTCAGTTTACATTTATTTAGGCCTGTGCCACAGCTGGCACGTGACACAGAGGACACATTTGGGGAGTCAGTGCGAGGGCTCGAACTCGCGTGGTGAGACTTGGCAGCAAGCTCCTCGCCCGCTGAGCCGCCTGGTCCACCCTCCTGCTGTCTGAGGATGGAGGGCCCGTGTGTCCTGCTGAGGACCTGGCACACAGTAGGGACCCAGGCACCGCAGGTCGTGAAGGACCAGGTTCCCACCTTCCTGCATCTCCAAGGCTACGAGAGAAAAGCAGGAAATTTTAAACAGACTGAGCGGGAGCAGCAGGCTGTGGCTCCCCAGGCGGGGCATCGACCCAGCGAGGGGCGGGCGTCTGGCTTTGTTCGGACGGAGGTGGGGGTTTGGGGGGGCATCCCTGCAGACAGGGCCGCCTCTGCAGCTCGCTCGCTCGCCCGCCCGCTCTCCACACACACACAAAAGCAGGAAACTCACATTAAGCCCATTATCAATATTTTGCCTGGAAAAAAAATACAAAAAGCATTTTCTTCTCTGAAAAATTAATAACCTAGAAGGAGGGGGGCGCGGAGCACGCTTGATGTCTGGCGGAGAGAGGGAGGGAGGGCTCCAGCTTCTTTCTCTTCACACCGAGTACCTGGGTGTCTCTGAGGAGGCCCAGCTCCTGCAGCACCTGACTGCGCCCCACCCCCGACCCCGGAACCTCCCGGGTAGTCTCTACCAGAGAGCCCTCCCACATCCACCTCCAGCCTCCTCCTCTGAAGGTGGGGCGTCTCCCACACTGAGCCCAGACACCCCCACAACAAGCCTACCTCTCCCTAGGAAACTCCTACTCTGTCTGCAAAACCCACTTGCTGGTGCTGGCCACAGTGACCACTGTGTGACAACCTTCTGTCCCCACCTCTGGGCATCCAGGAGCGTCCCGGGGGCCCCACTCACTTCCGGAACCTGAGAATCGCCTCTACGTCCAGTCATCATTTGGACAAAGAGCAATCAATGCCCTGTGTCCCTCGCTTGTCCTGGAGAGAAGGTTCTGGAACGTGTTTGGAGGAAGGGAGGTCAGGGAAAACCACGTTCTTCCAGGGCCCCAAGTTTCCTATTCTTGCGACAGGCTCTTGCCCTGTAGCCCAGGCTGGCCTCACACTCGCAACAATCCTCCTGCCCCAGCTAGGACAGCGGCTGTAGACCACAGCATCTGGCCGCAGTTTCCGAGGGGTTTGGGCTCCTTGACGGAGAGACTGCAACGTTCTAGAAAAATCCAGATGCTGGGAAGCTTCGGGCCAGGCAGTGGTGCTCCCCTGTTATCGTCACAGTAGGAAGCCGTTCCGGCCACCAGTCTGAGGCCAGCCTGGGCTACATGGGACGCTGTCTGAAAACAACAGTGTGCCCACAGTCCTCCTGGCCTCCCGGAGGACAGGCGTGAGGCCAGGTCATTGGGGGGCTCTAAGGCCTGAGTAGGACCTGGGGCCCCCAAAGCCCCAGGGCAAAGTTGATGCTGCTTGGAGCCCCCTCTTGTGGGGGCCCCCAACTCTGGATGCCCCAACTCTTGGGACACCCGAGAGCGGGTCTCAGGGCTGTGGCTGGGGGCGGGTTGTGTGGTTTGGGGGTGACTTCGGGGCCTGTCCACGGTGTGCATCCTGAGCCCTGCCCTCGGTGAGCTCCACCCCCCTCACACAGGCTGGACCCACCCCCCCCCCCGTCACACAGCGACCCAGTGGACCCTCGTCGCCCCCGAGACCGGATCCCCTGCGCAGTCCTGCCCGGGGCTAGCCCTGCCTCCTCCTTACGGATGGAGAGCTACATCCAGATGTCTCTGCAGGACCCCACATAGCCCCAGGGCCACCAAGGCAGAGGAAACAGCGCCGCCCTTCTCCTCATCCTTCGTTCTACTTTTTTGGATTTTTGAGATACTCTCACTCCTAGGCTAGCCTGAAGCTCACAGCAATCCTCCTGCCTCAGCCTCTCCAGCGCCCGAACTACAGGTGTGCACCATCACACTGGGCTGGGTACAGACTCCTGACCCCGCGGAGGGGTGATCTGGGAGGGCGTTCCCCGGGAGGGGCCGCGTCTGAAGCTGGCAATGGCTCTGCTCACCCCAGCCTCAGCCCTGCTGAGCACGCGGGCTGCCGCAGGCCGGGGTGGAGCGGAGGAGCCCGGGGACGCGCCGGGGAGGGGGGCCGGCTGGCGGGAGGGGTACTTTTTTCCGAGGGGGCTGCCACGTCTCTTCTAAGGCCGATATTGAACCTTCTTGTCAATGCCGGAGCTGTAAGTGGAAGGAAAAAAATCGCTTAATGGGCTTCTGGAGGCTGGCGCAGGCGGTGGGCGCCCGGGCCGCGAGGCGGAGGTGGCGCGGGGCCCTTGAAAGGCCGCGCCGCGCGGAGCTTCACACGTCTGCTAATCACCTGCCCGGCGCTCACCCCATTTGCGCCCCCCACGCCCACGCGACTGAGGAACTTTCATGTCCGCGGCCCTTCTGAGAGCAGGACTCAAGTGCTCTCCACGGATGGGTGTGCGGATGTGGGGTGATGGGCTGGAGGAGGGAGTCCCAGTCTGAGGGTGGGAGAGAGGGAGGCCGGGGGCTGCCTGGGAGCAGCAGGGAAGGGCTGGGGAGTGAGGGACGCCGGCCCCCGCTAAGGGGCGCGACAGGAACTGCGGGGCTGTGCTTTGGTTTCCACTTTTTCCTTTGTGGAACTGGGGGTGAAGCCAGAGTCTTGCAAAGGCTAGAAAGGCACTCTGCCCCTGACCACGCCCCCAGCCCTCACTGGGGATTCTGGGCGGGGCTCCACCCGACCACGCCCCCAGCCCCTCACTGGGGGATTCTAGGCGGGGCTCCACCCGACCACGCCCCCAGCCCCTCACTGGGGATTCTGGCGGGCTCCACACTGACCACGCCCCCAGCCCCTCACTGGGGATTCTGGGCGGGGCTCCACCTGACCACGCCCCCAGCCCTCACTGGGGATTCTGGGCGGGGCTCCACCCTGACCACGCCCCCAGCCCTCACTGGGGATTCTAGGCGGGGCTCCACCTGACCACGCCCCCAGCCCTCACTGGGATTCTAGGCGGGGCTCCACCCGACCACGCCCCCAGCCTCACTGGGATCTGGCGGGCTCCACCCGACCACCCCCAGCCCTCACTGGGATTCTAGGCGGGGCTCCACCCTGAACCACACTCATACACTAGATTCTGATTTTAGAACATTTTCTCTCTACAGGAAGCCTTCACTGGACAAGCCATTTTGCAGGTGCAGTCACAGCACTTGGGTGGCTGAGGAAGATTGCCATAAGTTGGGAGTCAGCCTTGGCTACAGAATTATACCTTATTTTAAGAAGGCAAAGTCTTGCCGGGCGGTGGTGGTGCACGCCTTTAATCCCAGCACTTGGGAGGCAGAGCCAGGCGGATCTCTGTGAGTTCGAGGCCAGCCTGGTCTACCAAGTTGAGTTCCAGGAAAGGCGCAAAGCTACACAGAGAAACCCTGTCTCGAAAAAAAAAATTATTTTTGGCCTAATCTTTGGTTGAGGCAGGGTCCCCTACATAACCCAGGCTTGCCCAGAGCTCACTACATTGCCCAGGGTGACCTTGAAGTCCTGATCCTCCTGCTTCCACTTTCAGAGCCCTGGGAAGAGGGCTGTTCACTGACCTGCCTGGCACCGACTTCACATTTTATGACTGCTTTTTGAATTTTGCTGGTGAGTGTGTATCACTTTCTAGAGAGATCCAGCCGGACAGATGCAGCCAGCAGCAGCCTGTGAGTGAACTGATTGGACCACAGAGGTTGATCTTCAGCTAAAAGGATCTAGTGTGCCCTCGCCTCCTGGGGACCTGGCCGCCCTGGAGATGGGGGGTGGGGCAGCAAGTGAACTTGTCAATCACTGGATCCATCCAACTGGGTTAATAAAACGGTCAGCTGGGGAGACACCTTCGGAAATCCATACACCTGGCCGCGTCCAGCGGGGACGCCGTGCCTGGACACAGCTAGGGTTCATCAGGGCCTGCGGGGTGGAGCCAGGAAGGATATGGGGACACATGTTTGGGCCTCAGCTTCTCCCAGCGGTGTTCTAGCCTGGGCCACGCGACCTGTGTGTGCCGGGAGTGGGGATGACGCCTGTGGGGAGCAGGCCGCAGCCATTTTCTTCTGTTATCCACAGCTCTGCTGTCAGGCCCGGGGAGTAAGCGATGTTCGCAAGGCAAGGGCCGTGGACACCAGGTGTGGTGGCCTCGGCTTGTCATCCAGCACTCAGGAGGCTGAGGCAGAGGGATTACAGTGAGTGTGAGGCCAGCCATGGATGTGTAGGAGATGGAGCATACATAGCTGGGCTCCAAATCGAGACCCTGTCTCAAAAACAAACCTTAGCGGGGCGGTGGTGGCGCACACCTTTAATCTCAGCGTTCTGAGGCAGAGGCAGGCGGATCTGAGTTCGAGACCAGCCTGGGCTACAGAGCGAGATCCAGGTCACCCAGGACTATTTCAGAGAGAAACCCTGTCTCAAAAAACCAAAACCAACCAAACAAAGAAGCAGAGGCCACCGAGGCGCCTCACAGGTAAAGGAACTTGCCACCAACCATGAGGACCAGAGTTCAAGCCCAGGGCACACACGGTCCAAGGAGAGCTCATTCCTCTAAGTTGCCCGTGACCCGCACGTGTGCAAGTGCTCACACATGTACACAATAACCGAATAACTAAAAGTTCCGAGCCAACAGCATGGGCTAGGGAGATAGCTGAGTTCAGGTACCCAGCGCCCACATAAAAAGCAGGTGGTGCATGGCTACCGCCTCAAACAAGACGGGCCGTGACCTTGAACTTCTAATCCTCCTGCCTCCACCTCTTGCACACTGGGATGACTGGCGCGTGCCACCGTTTGGTTCATTTGAGGCAGGGTCTCCCTGTACAGAGCTGTTTGGCCTCAGACTCTCAGCCATCTTCCTGCCTCAAGCCTCCCAAATGCCACTGTTTTATTTTAGGGTTTTTTGTCTGTTTTCATTTTTTTGGGGTGGGGTGCGTGGTTTTTCGAGACAGAGTTTCTCTGTGTAGCCCTGGCTATCCTGGAACTCACTCTGTAGCCCTGGCTATCCTCGAACTCACAGAGATCCGCCTGCCTCTGCCTCCCGAGTGCTGAGATTGAAGGCGTGCGCCACCACCGCCCGGGTACTATTATTATTATTTTTTAAATTAATGTATTTTGTGTGTGAGAGAGCATGTCTACATGTGTAGACATCAGAGACAATTTTGGGGGATGGGTTCTCTCCTTCCACCACGTGGGTCCTGAGATTGAAGTCAGGTCATCAAGCTTGGCCACAATTGCTCTACCAGCTGGCCACTGACCTCACTTCGATTTTATATGTGAGTTTTTATGTGTGTGTGAGCGTGTGAGCATGCGTGTGCGTGCGTGTGCATGTGTGTGTGCGTGCGTGCGTGCATGCGTGCGTGCGTGTGTGCGCGCGCACATGTGTGTGTGAGCGTGCGTGTGCGTGTGCGTGCGTGTGCATGTGTGTGCGCGCGTGCGTGCATGCGTGCATGTGTGTCTGTGTGTGCGCGCGTGCGTGTGTGTGCGTGCCCGCGCGCGGTGTGGAAGCCAGAGTTCGACAGCAATGCCCTTGCCAACCACCCTCCATGCATTCACTTTAGTGTTAAAGTTGTGTTTATTTTACTCTGTGTCTGGGAGCTCTGCCTGGGCACCACGTGTTTAGTATCCGCAGAGGCCAGCAGGGGGCGTGGGGTCCCCGGGAACTGGAGTTACAGAGGGTTGTGAGCCGCCCCGTGGGTGCTGGGACCCGAAACCGTTTCTCCGCAGGAGCAGCCGGCGCCCTTAGCGGCTGTGCCATCTCTCCAGCCTTCTTTTGTTCTTTTGTTTTGCTTGAGACGGGTTCTCACGCTGTAGGCCAGACTGGCCTGTTACAGAGTAAGCTGTCCCTGCCTCCTGAGTGCTGGATTTGTTGTGCTCACCACACTCTGCTTTTGTTTGTTTCAGTCAGGGTCTCCCTCACCCTATTGCCCAGGCTGGTGCCTAACTCAGCAAGCCTCGAACCCCGGACTTCCGGAGTGCTGGGTTTACAGAGGGGCAGCGTGAAGTGCGGCTGCACCACGCGCGTTCTGGCGCAAACGTGGAACCCGGGGAGGGCCTGCTCGGCCACGCACGCTCTGGCACTAAGCCTCCCTGGGCTCTCACACGGGCACGCTCCTCCAGCCCACCACGAAGTCCCGGGTCCATTAGAAGGGACATCAGCCAGTTGCCAACCAGTTAGTCCTTTGATGAAAGCCGTCTTTTATCTTCAGCGCGGCCCGCCAGCCCCCGCCTCCCTCCCAATCCCCACTCGATAACCAGGTTAAGATAAAAATTGAATCCCAGTGTCTGCGTTCAGAAATAACCCCGCACCGCCCGGTCAGCAGCACGTGCTCCAGGCTGAGGAGCTGACGGGCGCAGAGCTGACGGGCGCAGGGAGGGGCGCAGAGGGGAGCAGGGGGTGCAGAGGGGAGCAGAGGGGCACGGAGGGATGAGGAGGGGAGCAGAGGAGTGCAGAGGGGTGCGGGGGGAGCGGAGGGGTGCAGAGGGGTGCGGGGGGAGCGGAGGGGTGCAGAGGCAGCAAGTGGAAAACAGAACATAGATGTGGGACCTGGGCAGGGCAGAGCTGCAGCCGGGCACCAACACCAGGCTCCGGGACAGTGGTGGATGCAGGGACCACAGCGCAGGACCACAGAGCAGGGACCCACAGAACAATGATCCACAGAGCAGGGACCACAGAGCAGAGATCCACAGAGCAGGGACCACAGATCAGGGATCCACAGATCAGGGACCACAGATCAGGGATCCACAGAGCAGGGACCACAGATCAGGGATCCACAGATCAGGGACCACAGATCAGGGATCCACAGAGCAGGGACCACAGAGCAGAGATCCACAGAGCAGAGATCCACAGAGCAGGGATCCACAGATCAGGGACCCACAGAGCAGGGACCCACAGAGCAGGGACCACAGAGCAGGGATCACAGAGCTGTGATCCACAGAGCAGAGATCCACAGAGCAGTGATCACAGAGCAGTGATCCACAGAGCAGGGACCACAGATCAGGGACCACAGATCAGGGATCCACAGAGCAGGGACCACAGAGCAGGGATCCACAGAGCAGGGACCACAGATTGGGTTCTTTTCTTTCTTTTTCCTTTTTCCGTTTTGTTCATTTACTCTGCATGTGTACGTGGAGGTCGGATGTCAGCCTTCAGCTCTCCACTTCCACCATGCAGGTCCGGGGGTGAAAACCCGGTCATCAGGCTCCACGGCGCTGGCCTGTCACTGGCCCTTGCTTTTTATTTTGACACACAGTTTTACTAAATGGTCCAGGCTGGACTTAGAGTGAAATTCTCCTGCCTCAGCAGACGCAGGTTGAGCTGGGGATTTGGCCTTATCTGTCTCTTTTATTTTTGAGATAGGGTCTCACGATGTACCCCTGGCTGTCCTGGATCTCACTGTGTAGACAAGGCTAGACTCAAACTCACAGAGATCCACCTGCCTCTGCCTCCAGAACGCTGGTATTAAAGGTGTGCGCCCCCTCGTCCGGCCTAGCTTTTGATGGTCGGTGTTACATTTTGATGCAGTATTTTGGTTCTGGGGGTGCAACCAGGTCCTCTCGGCCTACTACACACCGAGCTCCCGGCCCAAACTGCCTTTCTGTTTTATTGTGCACACTAGGCCAGGGCTCTGCCACAAACACGGCATTGGGCGGGTTGTTTGGTTTTTCTGTTTTGAGACATCTACAGTCCAGGCTGGCTTTGATCCTCCTGCCTCAGCACGTGAGGACTGAGATTATCCACATGGACCTACGGCTCTGTGGGTAAAGGGGCTTGTCAACAAGCTGGCCACCGGAGTGGAATTCCCAGAAGCCACATCGTGGAGAGAGCTGACTCCCAAAAGTGTCCTCTGACCACACACACACACACACACACACACACACACACACACGCACACGCGCGCACACACACGCACAAATACAATTCACAAAACTGTTAAATAAGTAAATAAACGAGAGCCACGGTGCCTGACCCTCACGGTGCAATTTAATTTAAATAACTGTCCCTGTGCACAGCCGGAGGCCGCGGGCTGTGGGTCCCCGTGCTGCTGGATGAGGAGGGGCCTGGCGTGGCGGAGATGCCCTGAGGCCCTGGGCACGAGCCACTGACTCTGGCCCCGCCCCCCCTGCCCTCTGACCTCGTCCTGACTGGGTCACATCTGCAAAGACGACCTGGACCCCAGGGGGATGACGACAGAGCCCGAAGCCTTTACACGCGGAGGGCTTCGCTCCAGCGGCCTCCCGGGACCCCCTCCTCCCGCGCGCCCTCCCCCGGGGAGCCGGGTCCCCGGCCTGGCCCGCACAATCCCGCTCTCGGCGCCCCGGGTTCCCCGCCCCGACGTGCCCCGGCCGCCGCGCACCCCCTCCGCCCTGCAGCCCCGAGATAAGACGCAGGTCAATAAAGTTTCCCGGCCGCCGTCCCCGCCGCGCGTCCCGGGAAGGTCAGGGGACGGCGGCATCGACCCGCGCCCGCAGCCAGGCCCCGGGCCGCGCTGACCGGCTGACCGCGCCCGGGGCCGCCGGCCAATGGGAGCGCGCACACCGCGGTTGCCTAGCAACGCGTGGGAGGAGGGGCGGGGCCGGCGGGGGTGCCTGGCCCGGTCGATGTGGAGCATGCGCGGCGGCGGGGCGGCCCGGAGCTCGGCGCCCGCGGGCCATCGATCGCCCGCGCGGCTCCAAGATAACGACCCGTCGGCGGGCGCCGGGCGAGCCGCCCCCTCGGCAGCCCCCGGGCTCGCGGGTTCGAATCCCGCCGCCCCAACTGGGGGGGGGGGAGCATCCGTCCCAGAGGAGGACCTAAGGGACGGCGGGGCGGCCCTCGCCCCAGCCCGCTCGTCCTCTCGCCCTCCTCCCCGCTTCTCTCTCTCTGGGTTTCCTGGGTTGGCGCATGAATCTGGGCCATGGCGCTCCTGTTACCCTGCACCTGCACCGGCTCAGGAAGTTGGAGAGGGAGCCCCCCTCCCCGGCCTGACAGAGCCCACAGCGACACCCCTCCCCCTCCTCCTCCTCCTCCTCCTCCTCCTCCTCCTCCTCCTCCTCCTCCTCCTCTCCACAGCCACCAGACCCCAACAAGTCCTTGCTGACCCTCCCCAAACCAAGAGGAGTCGGGGGGTCAACAAGGAGAGGTGAAGGCACGGGCGGGACTGGGCATGGGGGGGGTCCTGCTGCTCCTCGTGACTGCTGCCCTTCCTGGGCTTGTGGGTGCACCCGGTACAGCTTCTGCCCCTGCAGCCTCTGCCCCCTGCAGCCTCTGCCCCCGCCGCCTCTGCTCCTGCAGCTCTGCCCCCCCTGCAGCCTCTGCCCCCCTGCAGCCTCTGCCTCAGCCTCTGCCCCCCTACAGCCTCTGCCCCCCCTGCAGCCTCTGCCCCCCCTGCAGCCTCTGCCCCCCCCTGCAGCCTCTGCCCTGCAGCCTCTGCCCCTGCAGCCTCTGCCCCCGCAGCCTCTGCCCCCCTGACAGCCTCTGCCCCCGCAGCCTCTGCCCCCCCGCCCTGCCCCTGCAGCCTCTGCCCCCCCTGCAGCCTCTGCCCCGCAGCCTCTGCCCCCGCCGCCTCTGCCCCCCCCCCCCCTCCCCCCCGCCCTCTGCCCCCCTGCAGCCTCTGCCCCCGCCGCCTCTGCCCCCCCCGCCTCTGCCCCTGCAGCCTCTGCCCCCCCTGCAGCCTCTGCCCCCCCTGCAGCCTCTGCCCCCGCCGCCTCTGCCCCCCCCGCAGCCTCTGCCCCCGCCGCCTCTGCCCCCCTACAGCCTCTGCCCCCCCGCATCTCTGCCCCCCGCCGCCTCTGCCCCCCCTGCAGCCTCTGCCCCCGCCGCCTCTGCCCCCCGCAGCCTCTGCCCCCCGCCGCCTCTGCCCCCTGCAGCCTCTGCCCCCGCCGCCTCTGCCCCCTGCAGCCTCTGCCCCCGCCGTCTCTGCCCCCGCCGTCTCTGCCCCCCCGCCGTCTCTGCCCCCCCGCAGCCTCTGCCCCCTGCAGCCTCTGCCCCCGCCGCCTCTGCCCCCTGCAGCCTCTGCCCCCGCCGTCTTGCCCCCGCCGCCTCTGCCCCCCCGCAGCCTCTGCCCCCCCTGCAGCCTCTGCCCCCCCCCCGCAGCCTCTGTCCCCCCCCACCCCCGCAGCCTCTGCCTCCGCCTGCACAGGACAGCACACAGGCCTTGCCCCAGGCTCCCCCTCCAGGTGTTCTGCTAGCATCCAGACTGGGTCACATGACCGTGGGGACCCCAGAACCGCGGTCAGAGCCTGGAGCCCCAGCAGTTGTGAGTTCAGCCCCGTTGGGACCCCACCCGCCCCTGACTCCAGGAGCTCCGGCCATGTTGCCTGCTGTAATTTCTCTCTCTCTCTCTCTCTCTCTCTCTCTCTCTCTCTCTCTCTCTCTCTCTCTCTCTCTCTCTCTTTAAAGATTGATTTATTTATTATGTATACAGGAGAGGGCGCCAGATCTCATCACAGATGGTTGTGAGCCACCATGTGGGTGCTGGGAACTGAACCTGGGTCCTCTGGAACAGCAGCCGGTGCTCTAACCCCTGAGCCATCTCTCCGGCCCCTGTAATTTCTCTACTGTGTCTAGCAACCATTTAGGCTCCGTCCAGGGAGACAGTCGGTCCGCAGGCCTGAGCCCCGGGTTGGCCAAACAGCAGGACAGCTGTGTGGGAGCGGGGGACGGGGGATGAACAGAAGGACCCCTTACCCCCGACCGGAAACGCGGGCAGATCGGTGCCCACGCCCCTGGAGTTGGCATCCTTGAAATGCACACACACAGAGATGTTCTGGGCTATAGTGAGATGAAAGTCACGAAACAGAGTTAATAATTTCAAAAGCAAAAACCGCTGGCATTTTAGTTTAAGCACGAGGCTGTGTGGCGTTGTCGAGTTCCAGAGTGTTCAGTCACCCCTAAAGGAGGCCCCAGTGCCCACACATCCTCTACGCCTTCCGGACCCCCGTTCTGGATGGGTCCTGTCACGGGGAAGGTCGGTGAGGAAATGCCTCCAGCGGACTGGCCCGTGGCGCGTCCATTGGGCAGTTCTGGATGGGTGATAGACGTGACAGGGCCCCGCCCACTGTGGGCGGGGCCACCCCTGGGCTGTGGTCCTGACTGTGGGCGGGGCCACCCCTGGGCTGTGGTCCTGACTGTGGGCGGGGCCACCCCGGCTGTGGTCTTGACTGTGGGCGGGGCCACCCTGGGCTGTGGTCCTGACTGTGGGCGGGGCCACCCCGGGCTGTGGTCCTGACTGTGGGCGGGGCCACCCCTGAGCTGTGGTCCTGACTGTGGGCGTGGCCACCCCGGGCGGCCGGTCCTGACTGTGGGCGGGCCACCCCGGGCGGCCGGTCCTGACTGTGGGCGGGGCCACCCCGGGCTGTGGTCCTGACTGTGGGCGGGGCCACCCTGGGCTGTGGTCCTGACTGTGGGCGGGGCCACCCCTGGGCTGTGGTCCTGACTGTGGGTGGAGCCACCCCTGGGCTGTGGTCCTGGGTTCCGTAAGAAAGCAGGCTGAGACATGGGGAACAAGCGGTCAGCAGCTCCCTCCATGGCCCTGCATCAGCTCCTGCCTCCGGGGTCCTGCCCCGCTTCCCTCAGTGACAGAGCCCGCCCCGAACCCCGTCAGCTGAAGTAAACCTTTCCCTCCCCAAGTAGCTTTTCTCAAGGTGTTTTACCACAGCGAGTCGACAGGAAGCTAACACATCCCTTCCTGCTCCTGCGAACAGGGCTCTCCTTTGAGTCTTTTTTTTTGGGGGGGGGGAGTTTCGGGACAGGGTTTCTCTGTGTAGCTTTGGAGCCTGTCCTGGATCTCACTCTGTAGACCAGGCTGGCCTCGAACTCACAGAGATCCTCCCGCCTCTGCCTCCCGAGTGCTGGGATTAAAGGTGCCCCCTAGGTGGGCAGGTTCCTTGTTGGTTTGTTTGATTTTGAGGTAAGGTCTTACTCTGTAGCCCAGAACTCAGAATCCTCCTGCCTCAGCCTCCCAAGGACTGTGATCTCAGGTCTGTGCCGTTATGACTAGCTTTGATAACGATGTGCTTGTTTCTTAGTTTATGTGTTCTCGTTGGTTTATTTAGGCAGGTGCTCATGTAGCCCAGGCGGCCTTGAACTCCTATGTAGCTGAGGATGACCTAGAACCCCTGATCCTCCTGCCTCCACTTTCTGAGTGCTGGGGTGACCGGCCTGTGCCCCCCACACGGCTTTCTGCAGTGTTGGGGATGTACCCAGGGCTCTGGATGGCAGGCGAGCGCTCTCCACACTGAGCAGCAGCAGCAACTCATGCTAAGACTTTTGTTTTCCAAGACAGGGTTTCCCTGTGCAGCCCTGGCTATCCTGGAACTCGCTCTGTAGCCCAGGCTGGCCTCGAACTCACAGAGATCCGCCTGCCCCTGCCTCCTGAGTGCTGGATCAAAGGCGTGCACCACCAAACAGATTAAGGGCCTCAGACCCTTGCTCTGCCTCCTCTTCCTTCAGGTTCTCTCCCATGTGTCCCACCATGGGTTCCTCTTGTCTCGCACACCAAGAAATCCACTTCCTTCAACTGTTATTCATTCACGTACAGGAGACAGGGGTGAGTGTAGCCCCGTGACCTCAGCAGAGGAGAGGAAGGCTGGGGGCCCTGGGCTCCAGATGGGCTCAGAGGGTCCCCTGGAAGGGAAAGAGCCTGGATAAGGGGCTGGGGAGGTAGAGGGGCTGCTGACCTTCTCCTCCTTCTCTCTGAGAACGGCTATGGGGTTGAGGCTGGGCTCAGAGGGAGCCCAAGGTGTTGGGATGCCCTCAGAGCATGGGCCTCAGTGTCCACAGTTGCTGGAGGAAGTTTCTGGCTTTTGGACTCTGATTTATCCTTCAAATTGAGAGCTGACACCTCATCCCTACCCTGATACTCCTGGAGTTCCCTTACTTGCCTGGAGAGAGAGAGCCATGTAGCCCAAAAGCTGGAGACCTGCCTTCAAGAGAGAGGGAGGGATAGGCCAGGCATGGTGGTGCACACTTTTAATCCCAGCACTCGGAAGGCAGAGGCAGGAGGATCTCTGTGAGTTCGAGCCCAGTCTGGTCTACAGAACGAGTTCCAGGACAGCCAGGGCTACACAGAGAAACCCTGTCTCGAACCCCCTCAAGGGGAGGGGCTTAGAAAATGAGACAGGGGACAGGGTCAGCAAGCAAAGACCCGTGACTGCCCTGACAAGACTGGATGTCAGCGGTGAGCTTAGGGACTAACAAGGCAGGTGGTGTGCATGTGGCTAGATCTTCAGCAGGACAGGTCACAGAGGTTAAAGGTCAGGCCAAGGGCTTGGATTGGTCATGGGGAGCTATGGGTGGTCTGAGAACAGAAGAGTCCCAGTCTGGCTGTGAAAGTCTGGGGGTGGGAGAGCCCAAAAAAAAAAAAAAAAAAAAAAAAAAAAAAAAAAAAAAAGTCAGGAGCCCTGCACTCACTGAGGCGCAGAAAGCCACTCCGGGCTTGTGAAGGTCAGAGGTCAGCGCCAGCCTTCTTTCTCCAACCTGTTTGCTTGTTTTGAGACAGGGTTCCACTCTGTAGCCCAGGCTGGCTTCAAACTCACAGAGATCCGCCTGCCTCTGCCTCCAGAGTGCTGGGATTCAAGGCGTGCACCCCCACCCCCCGACTTTTTCTCAGGCAGTCCCTGGCTGCACCTGGAGTTCATGGCTAAATGCTAGTTATTGAGCCTTGAGGATCCTGTTTAAACGCCAGGGCTGGCTAACATGAGTGCCCGCCCTGGCGTTTAGTGTGTTGTGGCGCTCAGCATGCAGCTCCTCGGGCTTCTGTGCCAAGCCTGAGCCGGCCCCTAGACCCACTCTTTCCCCTTCTTCATCCTGAGCCACCCCCAAACAGCGGGGACGAGCATGTGGCTATTTACTCTTTACATTCCGGTCCTCCTGAGGCTTAAGCTGGCCCTCTCCAACTCCTGTAGCCGAGGATGACCTTGAATTCCGGATCCTCCTGCCTCCGCTTTCCTAAGGCCTGCTTTAGGTGGTGCTGGGGATGGATCCCACGGTTTGGCTCACTCTAGGCGAACAGCCCCGGTCCTGGGGAAGAATTCTGAAATGCCCACAGCCCCTGGGGTACATACAGGTGGGAGGCAGAGACATTCTTACCGGACACCAGCTCCCACGAGCATAGTACGGACCCTAGTGTTGCCGCCTGGGACGCTGCAGCGGGAAGCTTTGGGATCTGGGGGTGGGGCTGCGCTCCCCCCCCCCCCTGCCCCCCCCGCCCCCCCCTGTCCAGGGCTGACGGGGAGGGTAGCGGTCGGCTCTGCCCACCTCCTCCAGCCCACTGCAGAGGCGCACCGATCAGCAGCACCGATCGATGGCGTATTGAGCACTTTTCAAGCTCGGGTGAGTTTTGCGGATTCAGTGTAAACCGCAGGCTGGGCCCCCCCACTTCCCCCCGCTCTCATCGACCTGGGCGCGGGAGC
>NC_051081.1:881628-966628 GCF_004664715.2 Peromyscus leucopus | reverse complement strand
GCACAGGCAGGAGCCAGCAGCTCCGAGATCCCCCTTCATAATTAATAAATGAAGACGCTTGTTCATCGATGGAGCTGTGAAGAGAATATCGATTTTAACCCAGTGCTGTGTGTGTGTGTGTGTGTGTGTGTGTGTGTGTGTGTGTGTGGCTTAGCTTTTTACACCTCATTTGGAAGCAGGCTTCCCTGGGGAGTTTTAAAACCGACAGACACTTGCAAGCCCCCAGCAGGTTGGGGAGTGGGGTGGCAATCGGCCATGGGCTATGAAAAAACAGGGAGACGGGCATAGGGGTGGGGTCGGGAGGCAGAAGAGGCACGAAAGTCTCCTTTATGGTGGGGGTCGCTGGCGCTGAGACTGCCTGTCTTGAGAGCATATTTGAATATCTGATTGAGGATCAATTATCGGCTGTGTGGAGAAAGTTCACTGGGCACTTCCCACCAGGCCGCGGGGGAAGCTGAGGGGGTGGGAAGTAAGGGCTGTTGTTTTTATTTCTTTTATTCCCCCCACAGCTCACGGGGAAGGGTGTGCACCGTGGTAAAATTAACTTGACCGATAAGCGTAAACCCACAGAGACCTGCCGGGCCCCCATCGCTGAGAGTCTTTGGAGGTGTCCTGTAGGTGAGGGCGCGTGGGTTGTGTGGAACGAGGGAGACGTTCCCCAGAGCTGCCGGCGATGAAACCGCCACCCCTAACAGCAGGCCTGGCCTCTCTCTCTCTCTGGTGGAAAAGTAACGCGTGGCCAGTGGGAGAATGGAGGACACGGTGTGCCCAGAGCGGGATGGGAGTCGGCACTTTCTGGAAGATGGAGGCGCGGGAGCCTGGTCCAGACCCGGCCGGTGGAAGCAGAGGGATGGAGTTCCAGGCCTGAACCGCATCACAAGCTGGAGACTAGCCTGGGCTACCTGCGTCCAAACGTTAGGGGGTGGGGCCGGGGACCAGGCTGAGGGCACTTGCTGCTCTTGCAGAGGATCCGGGCTTCCATTCTCAGCACCCACGTCAGGCAGCTCACAATCGTCTGAGACTCCTCTTTTGGTCTCCACGGGCACCCAGACACTTGGGGCACTCACTCACAGAGGCACAGACACATAAAAGAGTCTTTTTTTTTTTTTAATTTTAAAGAAAATGAAACCACGAAATAGTGTGCTTCCTCTCCCATTCTTTTTTGTTTGTTTTCCTTGTTTTGTTTTTCAGGGTTTCTCTGTGTAGCTTTGGTGCCTGTCCTGGATCTCGCTCTGCAGACCAGGCTGGCCTCGAACTCACAGAGATCTGCCTGCCTCTGCCTCCCGATTGCTGGGATTAAAGGCATGCGCCACCACCACCCGGCCCTTTGTTCTGGATTTTGTGTGCCTGTGTGTGTCTGTGTCCACGTCTACATGTGTGTGCATGCCTGTGTGTTTCCATATTCATGCGCACATCTGTAGTATGGGGGGGCGTGCAGAGACTGAAGTGGGCTGTCAGCCATGCCTCAGCTGCTCCCTGTGAGCCTGGGGCTTTCTGAGTCTGCGGGGCCTCTCAACCAGCCCAAGGGCCCCTCCTCTGCGGGCTCAGAGCGAGGCCACAGCGAACTCTGCTACAGCCGGCCTTGTGGGTGCTGGAGATTTGAACTCAGGACCTCACACCTGCGCAGTACGCACCTTAGGGACGGCCCTCCTCCCAGGTCCTCACGCCTGCGCAGTACGCACCTTAGGGACGGCCCTCCTCCCAGTCCCTGTTTCTGATTTTTTTTGAGACAAGATCTTAACTTGTAGACCATTCTGGCCTTGAATTTCTGGTCTTCCTGTCTTAGCCTCCCGAGTGCTGGGATGCGGGTGTGAGCCACAGGGCAGGAGATGAGACACGGTCAGTCGGGTGGCCCTGCAGGCCGTGGTACAGCCCCAGCCCGATTCTTAAAACTGACTCCTGTCTTTATTTTGTGTATGTGGGTGTTTTGACTGCACGCATGTCTGGGCACCACACCTGTGCCCGGTGCCCACAGAGGCTGGAAGACGGCATTGGATCCCCTGGCATTGGAATTACAGGTGACTGTGAGCCGCCGTGTGGGTGCTGGGAACCCGGGTCCTCCGCCAGAGCAGCCACTGCCCTAACCACTGAGCCATCTCCCTAGCACACACCCCAACCCAAACTTTGACTTAGGACTAGAGATGTGGCTCCAAGGTAGAGCCCTTGCCTGCCATCCCCCAGTGAGGCGCCAAGGCGGGAGGGTCAGGAGTTCAAGGTCATTTTCAGTCAGAGGTGGACTCAGGACCTGTGTTTACACTGACCGTGGTTTCGTAGCTCACTGATGGACACTGCGGAGCTGCCAAGTGTGTGTGTCGGACGGGGGCGGGGATTGAGAATTCCCGTTCTTACATTATCTCAGCAAATGTCTTCCTACCAGGAATAAGAAATCCCATGTCCCATCAGCTAGTCCATGCTTTGGTTAACTTTCAGATCAACACTATTGCAATCTATAGCTATCTAAAAGTTAAGGCTGGAGAGATGGCTCAGTGGTTAGAGCACGGATTGTTCTTGGAGAAGACCCAAGTTTGGTCCCCAACACACACATCTGGCAGTCCATGACCACTAGTAACGCCGACAGTAGGGATTCAACATCCTCTTCTGGCCGCCACAGACACCCACATATACATACACATAAATTTAAAGATTAAATTAGCAGGGCATTAAATTAGCAGGGCATAATGGCGCACGCCTTTAATCCCAGCACTCAGGAGCCAGAGGCAGGAGGATCTCTGTGAGTTGGAGGCCAGCCTGGGCTACAGAGGGAGATCCAGGACAGCCAGGGCTGCACAGAGAAACCCTGTCTTGAAAAAAAGACATTTAGTGGCTTACAGTTTATATTTTTCATCAATGTATGTGGTCATACCTGTGCCAGGGTGTACGTGGAGCTCAGAGCCACCTCACTGGGCTCATTTAGACATGGCTGGCCTGGGACTTTCAATCTTCCCGCCTCAGTCTCCCCTGGAGTTGTGCTCACAGGCTGGGTCATCATGCCCAGCACACACATGAATTTTAGAATAATATTTTTTTTAATTTTATAATAATTTTATTGTTGCTTCCACTATAGGAAGAAAAAAAAAACCCAAAGGAACAAGACCACACTTGATTCCAGCCGCAGAGACAGACATGGGGGAACATTGACCTGGGGTTTTGACTGACATTGAAATAAAAACATATGGATTTGTAGAGAGGAAATTGACATTTTTACATCTATCGGATCCTTTCATCTTGCACTGGGAACACCCTGCCCTGCTCCACGGTCTTTTCTGGCTTCTCAGAAGTCTTTCTCTCCTGCCCCAACATTATTGACCTCTCCTCAACAAAACTGTACTTAAAGTGTTTACTTCTGGTTTTAAATTTTATTCATTTTCTGTGTGTGTGTGTGTGTGTGTGTGTGTGTGTGTGTGTGTGTGTGTGTAAGATGTGCATGCACAATGCCCACAGAGGCCAGAAGAGGACACCAGATCCTCTGGAACGGGAGTTACAGATGTGTAAAGAGCTGCCATGTGGGTGCTGGGAACCGAACCTGGGTCGTCTGCGCTAAACTCTGGACCATCTCTACGCCTCCTTGTTTTGTTTTTTGAAGTGGGGTTTCGACATATCCCCTGTGTCTGCCTCAGAGGTGCTGGGCGGGCAGGTGTGTGCTGCCACACCCTGCCACTGAAACCGTCTCGGACGAGGGGACAGAGAGCTCCTCTGGATGCTCCTCTGGTGGGAAGGTCCCATGACGCCAGGCACCCTCTGGAATTAGTGACAGTTGATGCATGTCCAGATGAGATTGTCACAGTCCCTCTGACAGACACGGGGATGAACTCACTGAGCTTCCTCTTGTTCCCACAATTTCCCCATAGCTTCCTTCTCTCCCTCGCTGCTTTGTTGACTGATCTTCTTGACTGTGCAGAATACTGTAGACAATCGCTCTGCCAGCCAGAGAAACCCACCCTGGCCCCGAACCCAGAGCCAGCCAGAGAAACCCACCCTGGCCCTGAACCCAGAGCCAAATCTGCCCCTGACCAGCTGAACAGGAAACCAACCAATCCCTGAGCACGAAATCTAGCCAATCTGAGTTTGTCCAGGCTCAAGGGGATCAAAATCTGACCAATTCCCTCCCTGAAAATCTTCTCCCTGGAAAACTCTGCCCCTAAGAAGCCTATAATCCCCTGTGCCTGCTCAGGGATCAGCTGTCCTTCTCCACCGGGACCTGGCAGAGGCAGCCACTGTCCCGGACTCCTCCGTCCCAATGCATCTCTTTCTGGAGAGGGTTTAGGGTGAAGATCTTTGACCAGCGCAGAGCAGCGTCTCTGCTGGGAAGCTCCCTTAGGGGTAGAGCAGCAGAAGAAACAGATACCTCTGCTGGGAAACTCAAACCGGAGAGGAGAAGTAACAAGTTTTCCCCGGAGCCGGAGCTGATTGCTACATTTCTGCAGGGGTTTGCTACATTTCTGCAGGGTTTGCCCTGAGCAGAGCGAAGCAGAAGCAGCCACATCTGGGGCAGGACTAAGAGAAACGGACACCTCTGCTGGGAACCTCTGAGGGGGAGCGGAGCTCAGCTGTCAGGAACCGGGAGGGGCTGAGAGAGATTCTCAGGCATTTCAGATCCAGAAGTGTGGAGAGGCGGGGTCACCTGATGGGTCCTCTCTCCCTCTTTGGATCTGTCAGGTTTTTGCCCCGGTATCTGAGTCCCAGATCTTTTATTTAACAAGAGAACAATATAAGTAATGGCGTCAGCTGGCGCTTCACAGCCCAGTGTGGCCAGCTCCATCCCTGGACAGGGGGGCTGGACTGTGTGAGAAAATAGACTGAGAAGTGGGAGGATGGCTCAGGGGTTAGGGCTCAGGGGTTAGGGCACCGGCTGCTCTTCCCAGCACCCACAGGACAACGGCTCACAACCATGTGTAACTCCAGCTCCAGAGGATCTGACTCCCCCTTCTGGCTTCCATGGGTGCTGCAAAAATGTGCACAGACATACATGCAAGCAAAACACAGAAAATAAAAAATATTTTTCTTTCTGTTTTTGTGCAAAACACCGACTTCCCTGAATCAGCCACACCCCATGAGGTCACCCCCTGGCTCTGACCTAACTCTCCTCCAATCCCCAGTCCTGCCCTCTCATGCTCCAGGTTCCAGAGGCTACAGGTTCCACGTCCCTGGAGGGGCAGAGCCAGGAGCAGTAAGCAGAAGAAGAATAGAGAGGCAGCCCCTGATAGACTTGCTCCCCCAGGTCTCCGGCCATGGCACCAGGTACCCATCTTGGCTCTCATTAACCCTTTCCAGCCCACCATGCTAGCGAATCGCAGGAGTGGAGGCAGCTGGTGGCATCACCTACACAGTGGCCACCCAGGATCCACAGACACATGCGCTTGCACTCAGCTCAGCTCCTCCGTTCCTGCACAGACCCCCGGTCTCCTGCCCGGGGAATGGTGCTGCCCACGACGGGCAGGGCCCACATCAATGTTACCTTGTTGTTTTGTTTTTCAAGACAGGGTTTCTCTGTGTAGCCTTGGCTGTCCTGGAACTCACTCTGTAGCCCAGGCTGGCCTTGAACTCACAGAGATCCTCCTGTCTCTGCCTCCCTAGAGCTGGCATGAAAGGCCTGTGCCACCACCTCATCCCACATCAATTAACAATCAAGACTTCCCCACAGACACACCTGCAAACGGATATTTCCTGTCCCACCCACCAATTCCCAAATAACCACTCAGAGGCTTACTATGAGTTATAAATGCTGGACTGACAGGTTGGGCTTGTCACTAACTAGCTCTTACATTTAGATTAATTCATTTCTTTTACTCCACACTCTACCACATGGCTTGTTACTGCATTTTCTTTCTTTCTTTTTTTTTTTTCTTAAAGGCTGAGATCTCAACTGCCTGCCTGGCTCTGTTTCTCTCCTAGACTGAGTCAATCTCATGTAGTCCAGGGTGGCTTTGAACTGACAGAGAACCAGATGGATCTCTGCCTTCTGAGTGCTAGGATTAAAGGTGTGTGTGCTACCACTGCCCTTGTTATGCATTTTCTACACGTCCTGCTTGCTCAGCTGCTGGCTGGCATTCCCTGCGGCTGCCCGGACTCCACCCTTCTCTCCCAGCATCTCCCTTTGTCAGGCTGTCTTGCCCTATTTCTGCCCTGCTATTGGCCAATCAGCTTTATTGTTAACAATGAGCACAATCCACAGCATTTCTCCCTTTTGGTCTAATTAAAAAGAAAGTTTTAACTTTAACATAGTAAGATTATTTATAACCAAAACAGTTATCAAGTAAGAATTATAGTAACAATATCCAATCCATTTGTATTTGGCAAAATTAGAAAAAAATACTCTATTATCTATCTTATTATGGTGAGTTTAAAGTTTTATATCTTGTACCTGCCTAGGCTCAGTGTGCTGGGCTCTGCTGACTCCCCATGGGAGACCTCAATTTGGGGGATGTGGGGATGCAGGGTGGCTTGGGAAAGACGGCTGGGGGGTGTGAGGAGGGAGGAGGGGGGATCTGGGGATAGTATGTGGAGTGAGTAGAAAATTTCTTAATAAAGAAAAATTTAAAAAAATTTATATCTTGTTTTCCTTTTATCTTAACTAAGAGGAACTATAACTACTCTATTTTGTCTTCAACTCCATCAAAGACCCCAGAAGGATGAAATGTTACCTAATGAGAGGGACATCAGGCTGCCTAGACAGTCACCCAGAGTTCCTCTGCAGTGTTGGGGCGTCCAGCTCTAGCCTACAGGCCTAGCTTATCTGACAGACTTTCTCATGAAGCAGGAATTTTGAAGGACTGTCCTACCTTGTCTTGGCAAAGTTTGGCAGTCACCTTTTTTGTGACCTGCTGGTCCAGTTTGGACAGTAACTGTCAGAAATTGAGACAAGGATAGTGTCTTTGCCCACATGGCTAGGTTTTGCCATAAAGAAAGCAAACTTCATATGGAGTTTCTTCAATGCCCATCATCCTCTTTGAAGTAATTGGTGCTGCCAGGAGCAGACATGTCTAATTGTCAAGAAACATCTAAGTTCTTAAAACATTTAAATGCCATATTCTGTACGTCTTTGACGTATTTCAATATTGCCTA
This sequence comes from Peromyscus leucopus, assembly GCF_004664715.2. Taxonomy (NCBI): domain Eukaryota; kingdom Metazoa; phylum Chordata; class Mammalia; order Rodentia; family Cricetidae; genus Peromyscus; species Peromyscus leucopus. The sequence goes on along the minus strand of NC_051081.1, from coordinate 959,566 downwards.
TCTATCTGAAATATCTCTGTATGACCTTGAAAATCTAACTAAGATGACTATAAGTATGACTATTATAGATGAAGATTAATCTGTATTTTTTAATTATACATTACATTTTCTTTTTTTGGTTTTTCGAGACAGGGTTTCTCTGTTTAGTTTTGGTGCCTGTCCTGGATCTCACTCTGTAGCCCAGGCTGGCCTCGAACTCACAGAGATCCGCCTGGCTTTGCCTCCTGAGTGCTGGGGTTAAAGGCGTGCGCCACCAACGCCTGTCTTACATTACATTTTTAATTGAGCTGCATAAACACAATATTCTAAACAAGAGTAGAAATATAAAAAAAATTAACTTTAAATTTGTATCAACAAACCAAAATCCATACCAATATAAAATATATTGAGATTAACTGTTGTTTTTTTTTTTTTTTTTTTTTTTTTTTTTTTTGGATTAAAATCAATTCAATAATCTAACTTTTTTCCTTTCCTTTTTGAATTTCCCCTTTTTCTTTTCAGAACAAGATCCCTGAGTCTAATCTTCTTTGTTCAGCTTTTTTCCTGGCCATTACCAATAACAACTTGTAACCAACCCCCCCCAAAAAAAAAATAATGACAAAGATTCATAACCAACTGAACAACCAAAATCTGTTCACTCCACCTCTTGGGAATGTGGGCATCATGTTCCTAAAATTACTTCCTGTTGTGTAGGGGTGATGACATCTTTAGGGGACCCTGAAAAAAATTGGGATAACTGCTAAGTCCTGGGAGAGCTGGCTGTATCATTTGTTATCCAGTCTGTGTGTAATGGGAAAGTGCAGGGCTTGTCTCAGGTCTTGACTAGAGTAGTCTGAGGCTGGACCATCTCAGCCAGCCACCTTGAAATTGTCCTGAGCAGTCTGTAGTCCAAAGCCAGTCTTTATGTGGGGTTTGTCAGCTTAATGGCATTACCACAATCCAGGTGGAATCATTGTTGTGAGGCCCCATGCTCCTTTTGGAGACTTCAAAGTCACTGTTAGGTGTGGTCATGGTTCACTGCAGAAAACTTAAACACAGTAAATGTCATATGCAGAAGATCTCGAAGAGGTTAAAGGATCATAATTTGTTATGTACATCTAGAGTACAAAAACTTAATGCTAGTTACCTGATAGAGACTCAAACCCAAAATCATGTACAGCAGCTAGATGAAACCTTTTTCTAGAATTAGTTAATACTGTATATGACCATTAGTATCATGATAAAAATTAAATATATGTATATAGTAAGCTTATAAATTTTGAGATAATATTTATATCTTAAGAAAAGTTTTGAAGAGTCAAAATAAAAGCAAATGATCATGAGATCAGCGGCAACAGAATAGTCCTAAATTTTGGATTTTCTCCTGTCCCATGTCAGGTGGCTCTTCTGACATGAGACAGAGATGTTGGATTTTCCTCTAACAAGCATGCTTGGGTTTAGAGGAGAGCCACATCCCAACTCCAAAGGCAGCTTTAATTTTTAATTGAAATGGGACTACAAAAGACCATTTGCATTATGTGTCTGTAGAGAGAAGCAGAAACAAGCATTTGGGAAGATTTATGAAATTTTATCCTGTTGGAGATGTGATATACCAATAGGCCAATTTACTCTTTTACTTGGTACATGATTCGTCCTTTTTCTTCAGATGTCTCATTTGTCCAGTGTTCTTCAGATTCCCTAGCTGGATGCCTTTGTTCTCCTGGAAAGACAAAAACAAAACCCTGCCCCAACCCTAACCTGGGGAGTTTCCCTTTTGATCAAATGAAGGCATTTGTTAGTCTTATAAGTTAGTTCAGACTGAATGGCCATGCTGTTTGATGAATAATCACCTCTTCTAATCAAGAGGTCTCTCCTGTTCAAATCCAATCTTTATCAGTTTTTATGGTGTCCATAACTTTTCTTCTCCTGTAGAATGTCATTTATTCATATTTTTAACTTTGGTCTTTGATTATTTATAGAAGTTTGCCAAAATATCTGTTTTAAGGTTTCTCCTGAATTTTTTGTTTTATCTTTGAAAGCTGTTCTATCATCTAGAGCAGTATGGTTTTTTACAATAGGCATTAGGTCCTTAACTTGCTCTGTGGAGTAGTTTTCCCCATGGGGACAGCTGCTGGCAGTTACTTTCCAAAGCGGACAAGCAGGACACAAAAGAAAGTGACTACCGAACTTTTCCAAGACAAGGCAGGACAGTCCTTCAAAAATTCTGCTTCACAGAAAAGTCTGTCAGATATTCTAGGCCTGTGGGCCAAAGATGGATGTTCTAGTGTTACAGAGGAACTTTGGGTGACTGTCCAGGCAGCGAGATGTCCTTGTCATTAGATAACATTTCACCCTTCTGGGGTCTTTGATAGAGTTGAAAACTAGATAGTTATAGTTTTCTTTAGTTATAATAAAGGGTAAATTAGGCACAAAACTTTAGACTTACAAAGATAAGATAGATAATAGAGAATTTTCTCTAGTTTTGCCAAATACAAAATAGACTGGATATTGTAACTGAAATTTACTTGATAACTACTTTTGTTGTACATAATCTTACTGTGTCAAAGTTAAAACCTTCCTTTTTAATTAGACAAAAAGGGGCAATGCTGTAGAATAATCCTCTGTACACTGTGAAGATTTGTCATTCGAATTGGTCTAATTCTGGTTAAAATGCTGATTGGTCAGTAGCCAGGCAGGAAGTATAGGTGGAGCAACCAAACTTAGGATGATGGGAAGGAGAAGGGCGGAGTCAGGAGTCACCAGACAGAGTAGAGGGAGCAGGGGATGAATGTGCCATGCTAATAAAGGTACCACCGTGTGGCAGAGTGTAAACAGGGACTGTTGGTCAACTTAAAACGTAAGAGCTAGTTATTAATAAGCTTGAGCTATCAGCTGAGCATTTGTAATTAATATTCAGCCTCTGAGTCGGTTATTTCGGACCATGAAGTTGGGACAAGAAGCATCCATTACCATCCATTACAGTCCTCAGGGAGACTTGTAATTCTTGATGTGTCAAGTTGAAGGCGTAAGCTGAACATCATTGCTGTTACAAGTTCAAAACCACCACACCCTGACTTTTCTTGAGTTCTGGGGGGTCACACTCAGGTCCCCACGCTGGTAAGGCAAACTCTTCATCCACCGCGATCCTACCCCACCCTTCTCTGCCTCAGACAGTGAAGGGAAGCAATGCAAAGCAGACTTATTTATTAATTCTGCTGGGTTTTGTTTTGTTTTATTTTGTTTTTTGAGACAGAGTTTTTCCTGTGTAGTTTTGGAGCTTGTCCTGGATCTCGCTCTGTAGACCAGGCTGGTCTTGAACTCCCAGAGATCCTCCTGCCTCTGCCTCCTGAGTGCTGGGATCAAAGGTGTGCGCCACTGCCACCCAGCTTTTTCTATGCTTTTAATTTGGCCCTTTATCCCTGTTAATGTGTCCCCTGCTGGCCCGGGTTTCGTGAATCCGTTTCCTCCTGATGATTTCCGGTTAGGGCATCAGCACTCAGGGGATGGATTTATGGACAGGAGTCAACACTGTATCTCCACAGGGAGAGTTCCTGCTGCAGCTACTTCCGGCCGGTTCTGGAGTTCTAACCCCACGGAATATCTTTTTCATACTTTGTGTTAATTTCTGATTAATTGAAGATTTCTTTTTGTTTTGTCTTTTCAAGACAGGGTTTCTCTGTGTAGCCCTGGCTGTCCTGGAACTCACAGCAATCCTCCTGCCTCAGCTTCCACATTTTGAGATGACCCGTGTATATCATCACCGTGTATATCTCACTAACACTTTTGTGAGCTGATATGGTGTTATTTTCCAACCAAATTCTTTCTTTCACAATGTTGAGCTTTTTGTTGCCGTTCTTTGCATCGTCTTTCACAGTGGAGCGCCGTACACTGAGCCACACACGCTCGAGCCCTGTTGGTCCTCAGTGTTCCTTCCAAGTGGAGGAAGCAGCCCTTGATCGGAACTGACTCTGAGCCGGTGTGGTGGCCCACGCCTTTGATCCCGGCGCTCGGGAGGCAGAGGCAGGGGGATCTCTGTGAGTTCGAGACCAGCCTGGGCTACAGAGTGAGATCCAGGACAGGCAGGGCTACACAGAGAAACCCTGGTGGGGGGGGGGAGGGTAAGGGGAGAGAAGACACAGAGGGGAAGGTGTTGGCCCCGAGGGCCTGAGTTCAGTCTCCGAGACCCCAGGGAAGGAGAGAGAGGACTCTGCAAACTGTCCTTGACGTCTCCCTCCTGTCCACACCCTGTGTGTGTGTCAGAGACACACAAAACACAATAAATAAATGTGATTTTATAATAAAAAGAAGTGAGCGCCCCAGAGGAAGCACATGACCTCGGCTGCTGGCTTCCACACGCATGCGCCCTCACAGACGAAACTGGAGAGGGTTTCTTCCTAAGTGTCCCCCTTGGGGCTGTGGTTGGGCTCTGGCCTCCCGTGGGTTTTGCGGGGAGGGTCCCCTTGGGCACACCGCGTTCTATCAGCAGCCACCCGGGGCCACCCCCTCGCTCCAGGAGAGCCTCGTGTCCTTCCAGGTCCCTCCGGACCGCATCCTCCTCACTGTGGGTTCCTCCGACCACAGGCTGGGGCAGCCGAAACCACAGAGAAGGGATTCCCGGAACGCCAAGACCAGGAAGACAGCAGATGGATGGGCCTCCGTGGGTGAGAGCCCCCGACAGCTCGGGAGGGTTATCCCCGCGGCTTGCAGTCCTCCCCGCCATCCATCGCCTCCACCACCGGGGCCTCCTGCTGGCCAGGGGACCTGAGCCCTCTGGAGGAACCTTCTCCAGATCCCAGCGCCCCCCTTCAAGGTCCAAGAGGGGGACAAAGAAGACAGACTTAGATGAGCCATGCACGGTGGTGGTGTATGCCATCGCAGTGCTCTGGAAGCTGATGCAGGAGGATTGCTGTGAGTTCCAAGGTCAGTCTGGGCTACAGAGTGAGACCATGTCTCGGGAAACCAAAACAATAAAAGACAAGGGAGAGAGAAAAGGAGCAGGAAAGATACACAGTGGAGGAGAGGAGGGAGGGGAGGCGGGAGGGGAGGAGAACCTTCCGGAACTCTCCAGAAGCCAGAGAGCCCCACTGGGGAGCCTGCGGGTCTGCAGCTGATCTGGCTACATCAGGACTTTTGTCCCATCCCAAGCTTTCCTCACCAGCTATTGATCTCCTGCTGTGGCTGAAGCTGGAGGCCGGTACAGCTGGGACCCGACCGGCCGGCGCTGGCTTCAGACACGACCCCCACACACACACACTCACACACACACACTCAGGGATCGCCACCACTGAGAGGCCACAGCCCTGTCAGCATGCAGGGCTGCTCACAGTGTCTACGTCACCCTCCGGTGACCCAGAAAAGGCCTCACAGGACCCTTAGGCATCTTCTCACTCTGGGGACTTTACCCTGGGTCTCCGTAGTCCAAGCTCAGCCCTCAGAATCAGGCGGAACGGGATCCCTAGCCTACCTAGCCAGCCCTGGGCGGCAGCAAGCTTCACGCCCACGCCTGTGAAAGGAGAGAGCGTCTGGGCAGATTCAGAGCTTGGCTGCAATGACCATGGTCCAGGCTCCTCACGTCCCGTGTCTTTGTGTACCAGACCCGTTACCCAGAGAAGTGTTCCAGGGGGTTGGAAGTGAACAAGACCCGTGGCTTCTGTGACTCTCCTAGGCCCGAGGACAGGGAGTAGGGTCCATCCTCAGCCTGTGCCAAGGTATTCCATACAAGGCCCCAGCTCAGAAGAGAACCCAGCATAAACCAGGTGGATCACCCGGCCCTCCCCAGCCCCAGCCTGGTCTGGATTACTTTGTAAATGAGGTCTATAAACTCAGGCAACTCCACATCCCTCCCACACCATCAGTGCCACGTGCAGTGGCGTGCACCGTAAACCCAGCCTTCAAGAGGCTGAGGCAGGGGGATCTCAAAGAATTGGAGGCCAGTCGAGCTACAGAGTGAGATCCTGTTTCCAACAGGACAAGAACATAAACTTTAAATATAAGAGGCTTGCTGGACAGTGGTGGCGCACACCTTTAGTCCCAGCACTCGGGAGGCAGAGGCAGGAGATCTCTGAGTTCGAGGCCAGCCTGGGCTACAGAGCGAGATCCAGGACAGCCAGGGCTACACAGAGAAACCCTGTCTCAAAAAAACAAAACAACAAAAAAAAAAAGGGGGCAGTGGGGAGAGGTGACGGGGAGGCAGTGTCTCAGTGGGTAAAACACTTGCATGAAAGCTGGGGTTCCACGCCCAGCACCAGCTTCCTGTGGTGGAGACGACGCCTGTGATCCCAGCCCTGGGGAGGCAGAGACAGGGGCATCGCTGGGACTCACCGGCCAGCCAGCTTAGCCAAACCAGTGACTTCCAGACCAGTGAGAGTGCATGACTCCAAAACAAGATGGGCAGAGGTGGAGGCAGACACGAGTTGTTGGCCCCACCCCACACAGGCACATACACGCGTGTGCACACAGGCGTGAACATGTACACCCATGTACACAAATAATTAAAAAAATTAAAAACCAGCATGTTTGCGTGACAGAGGTTTAAACTCCGGCTGGGGACCGGCCGGAGCATCAGGGAGGCGACCCAGAGGGACCACGAGACACCATCCACGCTGCTGTGTGCCAACCTCAGGATCTGCGTCCAGAGCTGGCCCAAAGTGGCCAAGGCTTCTCCACCCCCAACCAGCCCCGGGATCACGGACTTGGCTCCCAGCCACCCACAGGCGCTTCTTGGCGCCTCTCTGGCCAACTGTCACCTCCATCAATGCGTGAAAGCCATCAGGCTCCACTTCCCAGACCCTGGTCATAAAGAACCGACTCCCTGGGGTCCCGGCCGAGGGATGAGCTGCATGCCTCCCAGTTCCTCCTTCAGCCGGATCCCCAGGGCCCTGCCGTCCCTCCACCCCAGCCTCATCCCCGATCGATTTTATGAAGGTACCTGAGGTTTGTCGATGTTTCCGGCAGTTATATACCCCTGTTTAAAAATTCTTAATTAAGCAGGGTATTTTTTTTCTGTTTACACTCCAACTAATTACGCTTTTAAAACCAACAATAAAACATTAAGTCCCAGCTATTAAAGGCCTCGATGTGGACCTGCGGCGCAGTCCGTCGGGGCAATTTAGGGACTGGCCACTTCCACTGGAGATAGGGTGCCCGGCGTCCCTCAAGAGGGTTCCTGGGCCTTATCCGTTCCCTGGAGGGCGGGGATGGGCCTGGCTTCCGCAGGGCCTGTGCTGATGGAGTTATTGATCGGCGGGCCCCGGCCCGGCCCATCTTCCGGCCATCCTTGGCTCATCACCGTCTGTGCCAGGGAGACATAGGCATGAGTCCGGGAGGCCCAAGAGCCCAAGAGCCGGAAGGGTCCCCGCTTGGGGCTCAGGTCTCTGAGCCACCTGTGGGTTCTCCAGGCATAGACTGTGGGAATTTCTGTGGTTTTGCTCCCGGGGGGATTTCAAAGGCACCGTCGGGGGCTGTGGAGACGGCTCCATGGTTAATGTGCTCACAGCACACGTGTGAGTGTGCCCAGAACAGAGGGGAAAAGCTGGCTGACACAGCCATGCACACCTGTCACCCCGGGGCTGGGGTGTGGAGGCAGGAGTAAGTATCCCTGCGGCTTGCTGGCCACCAGTCTCCTTGCCATAGGTTCAGTGAGAGGCCCTGTCTCAAAGAGCAAGGTGCGGGGACAAGCAGGGCACCCGGAGCCCTGCTCTGCCTCCACAAGCAAGGGCACACACACTCACACTTGACATGTGGGTGGGGGGGGTAGGTGATGGGGATAGGTTAATTCCAAATTTTTGAAAAATTCATTCCACCTCAGAAAAGTGGGTGGGGCCTTTGTCTAAACAATACCAATCTGTAGAAAGGTCTAGAACAGAGTGAGTGTAGATGTTGTATGTAAGAAAAGGTTCCCTGAAGTGACTGTTGGGGAAAGAAGTCTAGGAGATGGCAAACTATGGCCCAAGGGTCACATCCGGCCCCTGGTTTGTTTGTTCTTTTCTTTTCTGAATAAAGTTTTATTGTTCCATGGTTGTGTTCACTTACATGACGTCTACAGTTCTGATGTACCAGCCTGAAAGCATGAAGCTTGCCAGACCTAAAGTGGGGAGCAGATGTGGGGAGGCCCCACAAAGAGCCAGAATGTGGGGACATTGCAAAAGGAGACATGGAGACGGGAAGCCAAGAGTGTTGAGATAGCTAAACCAGGAGGCCAGCGAGGAGAGGACAGGACATGTGCTGGGGTTCTCCCTGAGATGGAGACACCTGTGGGCGTGGGACAGTAGCGAGGACTGTCATTTGGGGTCTAAAGTATAAAGACCGAAGTCCTTGGCAGGTGAGCCGGAGTCCTTGGAGGCCCCCGGGGGCTCTGGTGGCCCCCAGAGTCCTTGGTGGCCCCCGGAGGCTCTGGTGGCCCCCGGAGTCCTTGGTGGCCCCCGGAGTCCTTGGCGGCCCCTGGAGGCCCCGGCGGCCCCCGGAGTCCCCGGAGGCCCTGGCGGCCATCTCTAGAACTCTTAACTGTCCAACTCCTGGCTGACACTCAGCATCCCAGAAGAAGGCCTAGCAGGGTCCCCAGTAGTCCCCTGGTGCCCAGGAGGCCATTGAGCCGAGCTTGGGCACAGGTGTTTGGGGGGAGAGTTTTCTGCCCCATGGAACCACACACCTGGGCTGTGGCTGACGGGGAATTGGAGTGAGTGACTGGGCGGAGGTGGCCAGGGTGGGGTAAGGACAGACTGGGGCCTGGGTCCAGCCTCAGCTGCTCGGCACAGCAGACTCCTTCAGGAGCCCACAGGGACTCTCGGGTCTGCGCACCCTTTATTTTTTGCATGTGTTCATGTGTGCGCACGTGTGTACTGGGGGTGTGTACATGTACGGAGGTGCGCGTCTGTGGTGGCCAGAGGTCAACCTGTGGTGGCATCCCTCAGGAACCGTCCACTTTGTTTTTTTGAGACAGAGTGTCTCAGGGAACTTGGAACCCCTTGATTCAGCTAGACCAGCTGGCCAGTGAGCCCCGGGAATCTCCTGCCTCTGCCTCCCCAGTGCTCGGGTCTCAAGCTCAGGCTTTTTGGGGTCGGGTGTTGCTGGGGACCACACTCATGTCCGACTGAGCCGTCTCCCCGGCTCCTGCCCCAATCATGACTACATCAAGGGCCGGCCAGATGGCTCCCTATGGTAAAGGCGCTTGCCTCCACGCAAGCCTAGACCTGAGTTTGATTCCCTGTAACCCACATAAAAATGGGAGAGAAGTGACTTCGAAGAGTTACCTTCTGACCACACACTCGGGCTGTGACCCAGTCATACGTACACACGATTCAATCTGTCAGTCACCCCGAGGAAACCCCTGGGCTGCGGGCACCTGCAGAGATCACAAACCCAGGCCCATGCCTCCAGAGGAAAAGCTAAGCCGCAACTCTTCCGGGGACCGCCTGGCTGCTCCCCCGGTGACAGGACCCGCGTTGCCCGCAGTCTCTGGAGAACGGCCTGGATGGTGGGCAGGGAGCGAGCCCAGGGCCGCTCGTTCCTTCAGTGCCACAGTCTGGTTCAGACGGGCTCGGCTGTCCTCCCCGCCATCCCTCATAGCTGTCATTGCGTGCGGGGATCGAGGACCCCCGAGGACACACGTCAGGGGACACGTGTTGTCCCCATGAGTCAAGAGTGGCTGGCCTGTGTGGACCCAAGTGTGTCATCTCCAGCTGGACCCCTGAGACGGTCTAGGCATTGCCCAGGGTCACCAGCGAAGACACTTTAAAGTCAGCGCGTGGCTGAGTTCCCTTCCTGGGACACTCAGAAATGTCCCACCGGGCAGAAGGAGCCCCCCACGTCCAGCCTGGCCCTAGAGGCTGAGCTGTGGGAAGGACAGAGCCTGTGTGTGAAGTCATAGTCCCCTCTGGTGGAGAGGGGACCCCAGCCAGACGACAGGTGGCCTGAGGGACCTGTAAGAAGCTCAAAGCGTCCCCAGAGTCACCGAAGGAGGGACAGGGTGGCGAGGCCACCGGCCCGGGCTGCGCACAGCCCACTCAAGGACTGTCTCACAGCCCACTCAAGGCACAGCGGTCTGTGGGGGACCCTGAGAGGAGGCTGGCCCTGGGGAGAGAGTGGACCTTTGGGATAGACGTGAGGTTTGGCTGGCACTTCAAGACGCCGGAGCCTGGGTCTCCACCACGGGGACTTCTCTGTTTCTGAGGAGGGAAGGAAACAGAGTCAGGGCCTCGGAGGATGCGGCTCGGGAAGGCCTGTGTCCCGGCCACAGCTCGGCCTACAGAGCTCCCTGAGGTACCTACAGGAAACTACCACTCCAGTCCGAACCCACAAACGCAGAAAAACCCCAGTCCTCCCACACGACTGTCTGTCAGTTCCCAGACACATTCAACTTTTGTTATGAGACAGGGCTTCATGTAGCCCAGGCTGGCCACAGACTCACTATGGAGCCAAAGATGACCTCTGGCCTCCGCCTCCTGAGTGCAGGTGTGGGATGCACAACCGTGCTGGTTTACAGGGTGCTGCGGATGGAACCCGGGCCTCATGCATGCTGGGTGAGCCTTCTGCACCTCAACTCTACAAGCTGTTCCCACCCAGTGCCCAGCAGTGGGGCCCCTCTCAGAAGTCTGTTTCCAGAATGATTTACCGGAAGACTTTCTGGAAAAATGAGAGACTGGAGGCCGGTGTTCAGAGTGCAGCCTGGCCAGGGTTAGCTTCGAGGACTTGGGTCAGGCTCAACTGTGTCCCCACTGACCCTAGATGGTGACCCTGGACTAACTTTTTTTTTTTTTGAGATAGGGTATCATGGAGCTTAAGCTGGGCCTGAATTCACACTTTAGCCCAGGCTAGCCTCAAACTCACTATGTAGCCCAGGCTGGCCTCCAACTCACTGTATGTCCTAGGCTGGCTATCCTTGGACTTTCTATGTAGGGTGGCATCAAATTCTCGTCAGGACTGGGGAGGTAGCTTGGTGGGTGAGGGCATCCACTAAACGGGCTGACCAGCTGGGCTAGGTACCCAGAACCGCACAAACATGGGGATGAGATGCTGCACATGTGTGACCTCAGCCTTTCTCCAGAGAGATGGGGGCAGACCTGACCAGCGCCACCCAGCCAGCTAGCCTGGAGCACACAGCACAGAGCAGACAAGATGGAAACACAGAGCCAACTCCAAAAGTTGTTCTCTGACCCCCCACCCCCAACATGCAGACACCACACCCCAGATGTGGTGGCTCACACCGTTAATCCTTGGCACTAAGTGGCAGAGACAGACAGATCTCTGTGAGTCCACTTAGTAGAAAGCTCCAAGCCTGCCAAGCTACATAGTGAGCTACATAGTGAGACTCAGCCCCCAAATGAATAAATAAGTAAATAAATAAATTGCCCAGCCGTGGTGGTACACTTCTTTAATCCCAGCACTCAGGAGGCAGAGGCAGGCGGATCTCTGTGAGTTTGAGGCCAGCCTGGTCTACAGAGTGAGATCCAGGACAGCCAGGGCTACACAGAGAAACCCTGTCTCAAAAAAAAAACCAATAAATAAGTAAATAAATAAATAAAATAATAATAAAAATAAAACCTCACTGTAGGTTGGTCCAAGCTGACCTGGAGCTCATCTTGTAGCTCAGGCTGGCCTGGAACTCAGGGCCATTCTCGTGGGCTCTTGGCCAACCTCATAAGCCCCGAGGAACACCATGTTTACAGACACGGCCAGAGTGTCTGAGGGGGACTGTCCTATGCCCAGACCCCTCTGTGCACCCTCCCTCACTGCCTGGCTGGAGAAGATAAAGCCGTTAGCAGCTGCCGTGTGGTGACGGATGGGCCGGACCGTCCGGGAATCGCTGAGCGGCACCATCGATCGAGTCCAGGCCTCCGTGGCTGGCCACGATTAATTTATGTGGGGCCGGAGAGCGCTAATCAAGACTGTTTACAGGAAGTTAACTTTAATACCCTGACCACCAGGCACTTCAGAGGGAGACCCAGCTTGTGATCCCTCTGGAAGGACAAGGCCACCTGGAGCAGAACTGTGGCTGGCCACCCAGACCCACCGCCGGCCACTGTCCCCTGCACACATGGGATCTGGGCCAAACTGAGGTGCCCCGCGCACAGTGTAGACAACCTCAGGCCTGCCTGGCAGAGACAGGACAAGGATGAAGTCGGACTCCAAGACGTTGTGCTGTCCCGACCCCCGTGGGTATCAGACAATGTGTACAGTAGGCACTTAATTGATGCGTGCTGAGCCGAAGATTACTCTTCTTTTTTCCTCTCTTCTTTTCAAGACGGGGTTTCTCTGCGTAGCCCTGGCTGTCCTGGAACTCTCTCTGTAGACCAGGCTGGCCTCTGCCCTCCGAGTGCTGGGATTAAGGCACGGGCCGCCGCTGCCACCACCGCCCACGCCACAGGTTCCTAAGTGGCCCCTGCAGCAGCTCGCACCAAGAGAAGCGGGACCTTTCTTGAGGACAAACGGGGGCACACCTGCCACCTGAGACACTTCACGGCTCCTGAGTGCCGGGATCGGATCCTGCCTTTGGCTTCATCCTGTTCTGTGGGACTTCCCACGTCACTGGGGCTTCAGGCCCTGCAGAGAGGATTCCCAGGGCGCAGAGGGCGGCCTGGTGGAGTGAGCAGCCTTGTGAGTCTGCTGGCATCGTAAGGAACTGGCAGTCTTACTGCTGTTGTTACCACGGACACCACTGTCTCTGTTATTGTTTAGCTCCTGCTGACTGGCATTGCCCGGCCTCAGTGCCCCGCCCCCTCTTACCTCATCCTCTATCTGGGAGCTCACCGTGGGGGGCATGAGCTGAGGCTCCACTCAGCCAGGACCCGGAGCCCCAGAGGTTCCTGGAGGTCAGCTTTCAGAATTGGGGCACCCTGTATGTAAGAGCAGAAGGGGACTGGGGTGGGGGAAGATCCCCGGGGGACCCCCATGTATGGTCCTCTGGGCACTGGGAAGCCCTGGTGTCCTCTAGAGTGGGAGAGAATCACACTGAGATGTGTGTTAGAAACCCACGGACAGCCAGGCAGTGGTGGCGCACGCTGTTAACCCCAGCACTCGGGAGGCAGAGGCAGGCGGATCTCTGTGAGTTCGAGGCCAGCCTGGTCTACAGAGTGAGTTCCAGGACAGCCAGGGCTGCACAGAGAAACCCTGTCTCAAAAAACCAAAGTGGAGATAAAGAAGAAAGAAAAGGAAACCCATGGAGACGGAGAACGTGTTCCGAGTGGAGACCGTAGTCCTGGGCTGTACAACCTCAGGCAGCTAAGGAGACCTCAGGGCTCCAGCCCCTCTCCCATTGCTCATTCTCCTCCCTTATGTAGCCCAGGCTACCCCAGGACTTGGGATCCTCCTCTTTCAGCCCCCCAGGTGTGTGTCTGGCCTGTGTTCCTCACGCTGTGTCATCTGAAGCAAAGAGCCTGGCAGAGTGGCTGGCACTCACCAGTCTGTCAGCTCAGCTCTCCGGAGCCTGGGGTAACCGAGCCACTGAGACCCAGTCTCACAAAATCTAAAGGCATCACATGGATGACCTGGGGATCAGCGGGTGGCCCTGATCTTCCTGGAAGTGCAGGGGTGCTGGCAGGTGTCGGGGAGTGATGTGGCCCGGGAGCAAAGACCCTGAGGTTGTCCAGGAAGACAATGGAGGCCAGTTTCAGCCAGGGAGAACAGGCCTCTCCCCAGGGCGCTAGGGAGCCACGGGTGGTTATGGAGCGGGCGGGGGGGGGGGATGAGATCTGGTGTGTGTGTGCGTGTGCGTGTGCGTGTGTGTGTGTGTGTGTGTGTGTGTGTAAGACAGAGTCTTACAATGTAACCCAGGCAGGCCTCAAACTTATGACAATCCTCTTGTCTCAACCTAAGTGGTAGAACTGGTATTTGCACCACTAATTCTTCGAGAGAGACAGAGAGAGAGAGAGAGAGAGAGAGAGAGAGAGAGAGAGAGAGAGAGAGAGAGAGAGAGAGAGCATGCTTCTGTGGGGGCCATGGCCCACATGTGGAGGACAAGGGACACTTTAAGGCGACTGTTTCCACCTCTACGTGAGTTCCAGGAACTGAACTCCGGTTGCCAGACCTTTGCCCACTCAGCTGCTGTTCTTGGTTTTTATTTATTTTATTTTGCTTTCAGTCACGTGCATCTGTGAAGTGTTCATGAAGAGGACATCACAGATGGTTGTGAGCCACCATGTGGTGCTGGGAACCAAACCTGGGTCTTCTAGAAGTGAAGTCAGTGGGGTTTTTATTTGTTTGGTTGGTTTTTTTGAGACCTACACAGGGTTTCTCTGTGCAGCCCTGGCTGTCCTGGATCTCACTCTGTAGCCCAGGCTGGCCTCGAACTCACAGAGATCCACCTGCCCCTGCCTCCCGAGGGCTGGGATTAGAGGTATGCGCCACCGCCCAGCAAAGCCAGTGTTCTTAACCACCAAGTCCGCTCTCCAGCTCCAGTTGCTGATCTCAGACGTCCCCTGGTGACAGACCCACTAGGCAGTGGCTCCGATGTCTTCCTCTGCAGCGCCCAGGCGGCCGTCTGCCTTCCTGGGGCAGGATGGGAGAACAGGTCTCAGAGACCACTGAGTGTCCAGACGGTGGGTCAGCATGGGTCCCCCAGCCCTCTCCAGACACTTGCAGAGCCCAGAAAGTTGCCCCTGGCGTGGCCTTGGCCTCATCGCCCACACAGGCGGGGCATTCAGGTGGGGCGCTCACCGCACCCCAGCCCGCTTATCTCTGGAAACACCCCTTGCCTGTGCCGCGGCCCCTCCACTCGCCCGCCTCCCCCCTCTCAGACAACATCTTCATTACAGGACCGAGTTGTTTAAATAAATGAATTAATATTGACGAGCCATCAGTGACCTAATAAATGATTAGTTAAGGCACACATACATCACACCGTGGGGATGCCCAGAGCCCTTAATTACTGCTGCGGTGGGGAGAGCAGACCTGCTACTGCCCAGGAGCCAGGGGCCCCCAGAATCCACTAAGGTGGACCCCTGAGGGGGCCCTGAGGGCATGGGTAGGAAGTCCACAATACTATCCCTTCCTGGATGCATCTATGCCAAGGTCAGATCCCATCTGTTGTCATTATGACCCCTCAGTTTAGCCGCCTTTCAAGGGACTGGTAGGATATGGTTCAGAGGTGGAACCCCGCCTAGAATCCCCCAGTGAGGGGCTGGGGGCGTGGTCAGGGTGGAGCCCCGCCCAGAATCCCCCAGTGAGGGGCTGGGGGCGTGGTCAGGGTGGAGCCCCGCCTAGAATCCCCAGGGAGGGACTGGGGGCGTGGTCAGGTGGAGCCCCGCCCAGAATCCCCCAGTGAGGGACTGGGGGCGTGGTCAGGGTGGAGCCCCGCCTAGAATCCCCAGTGAGGGGGCTGGGGGCGTGGTCAGGGTGGAGCCCCGCCTATCCTGTGCAAACCCTGGGTACTTCAACACCCAATCTCTCACTCTCCAGTACATGTCAGAAGATGAGCCTCCCTCTCAGGGTGCTGCACAAAACCCCAGACAGCAGGACCCTCTTCTCCCACGTTCTCTGTCTTGACAAGAATTCAGCTCTTCTCATGCAACAATCTAAAATGCCTCTTTCAGGCGCTAGAGACCTGGCATAGGGACCATCCGGAACTCCAGTCCCAAGGGATCCGATGACTCCTTCCAAATGCCGCCATGGGCACCAGGCACACATGTGGTGCACACACATGCATACAGGCAAAACACTCAGACACATAATTAACTTTTAAAAGTTCCTCTTTGGGGAAGCGCCCCCAGATCCCAGCTGCCCTGAGGATCCAGGCCTTCCTTCCCCAGCCTGGTCTCTTCTGCTGCTTAAAGGACTTCCTCTGTGGTCAGTTGCCTGGGGGTCCACTGGGGCCTGGTTCTTCTGAATGCTTTAAAAGTAGATAGGGCACTCTGGAGGCAGATCTCTGTGAGTTCGAGGCCAGCCTGAGCTACAGAGAGAGTTCCAGCGTGGAGGGGGGCAGGGGGCTGTGGCCAGGGTTTGGGCTCAATGATAGAGCATTTATTTGCTTGGCATGGAGGAAGGCCTGAATTCCACCCCAGCACCACAGAAACCAGGTGTGGAGGTTTGTCTCTACCATCCCAGGATTGGGAGGTGAAGGCAACGGAGTCTGGAGTTGAAGGTAGCCTGGGCTACATGAGACCCTGTCTCAAAAACAAACAAACAAGGGCTGGAGAGCTGGCTCAGATGTTAAGAGCACTGGCTGCTCTTCCAGAGGTCTTGAGTTCAATTCCCAGCATCCACACGGTGGCTCAGTACCATCCGTAATGAGATCTGGTGCCCTCTTCTGGCCTGCAGAGATGCGTGCAGGCAGAACACTGTGTATATAATAAATAAAACACACACACAAACACACAAACAAACAAAAATAGATTGAAGGCTTGCATCCACCCCTGGGTCTTGCCATTTGCGGGGCCTCATTTCCCCACCTGTGACCCTGGACAGATACCAGGCCCTGCTTGTCCCTGGGTCCTCCCGGGTGGTTGGAAGGCAGCGAGCTGGCTGCTGGCAGGAACCCTGATGTCTCCTGAACCTTCTCTACCCTTCATCACTGTTCAAGATCCAGGATCCCTGGGTCTGAAGGGGGACATTGGGGTGGCAGAGAAACCGATGAGGGGCAGACACGTCTTCACAGCTCAGATCCTCGGTTGCAGAAAAGGCCGACTCTTCCTGGTTGTTACGGCTCTGGGTATCGGTGGCTGCCTCTAGGAGGCTCTTCCTGGCAGGTGACAGGGCTCCTGGGCCCCTAATGAGCGAGTCTGTGAGGGGCTGGCACACACTTTGGGTGGGTTAGGAACCTTAGAAAGCTGTGGGAGAACTCAGGGTCCCCCTTATACCTAGAGGCGGGGCACCTGAAGCTGGGTGGGAACTTCAGTCCAGCTGTGCATTACCGGGTTCCCGCTGTATTCGAACCCTCTCACTCAGACAGTGTTTGGAGACACACAGAACCCCTCCCTCAAGGACCTCAGTTTCCCCTTCTGTGGAATGGGATTGGTTTCTCCCATCCCAGGCACACACAGCCCAACAAGACCAGGAATCAGACAAATGGAAGACTGCTCTAACATCTCAGGCTTACTGCACACTGAACATCCCGTAGAGGCACGCATCAATGCCATTTTCTGGCCAGGCCACTTTGGAGAAAGATGCAGCCACTCTGCGCCTCAGTTTCCAAACCGAGGGTCCCAGGGAATATGGGATCTGGGAGGCTCCTAGAAATGAGCCCCTATTACCCTGGGGAGCCGTTTACAAGAAGCCCTCCTCTTTCCCAGGCCCCCAGGCTGCCGTTCTCAGCCCAATAATCTAATCTCGTTTCCAAGGCTCCAATCAATAACCCCCAGGCAGCGCCAAAACGAGGCTCTTAAAGGGCCAGCAGCCTGCCTGGCCATTGGGGATGGGTCTCTCAGCCTCAGTCAGCAAAAATGTCCTCCATGGCCCCCACCTGCTGGCTGTGTGGCCCCAGGCAAGTGGCTTGACCCAGCAGAAAGGTCAGGCCCTTAGGATCCAACACTCTGTCTGTGGGTCTGCCCAAACGGGAAACTGAGGGAAGAGAGAGGGCGTTGGTTTCTGCCCCTCTCTGCAGCCTTCCTCCTGGGCACCCCCCACCCCAACCTCATCCCGGGGTCTATTCAGACGCATTTACTGAGAAAGGCCGCGCCTGGTGCTCCTCAGCTCCCCCGCCAGCTCCAGAGGAGCCCGCTGTCTCCCGAGAGGGACCACGCAGATCCCCCACGCCCGCCGCACCTCTGTCTGGAGGGACCAGCTGTGCAGAGGCAAGGGTGGGCGGAGCCTCCAGAATCAGCAGGTGTGCGAGGTTCTGGAAGCTGGGCTGGGCTGACGGAATCTTCTAGAAGCAGCTCTGTTGCCTGCTTGGGAGCCGTGGCTTGCAGCTGATTTCCAGTGACCCCTTGACCCTGCCTGCTTGACAGCAACCAGGATTAAGCCTGAGCCTCCCTCCAGCCAGACCACCGTCCACACAGCAAGTGACCAGGCCTGGACGCAGAGTCTAGATGAGGTCGGAGAGACTGAGTGTATGGGGAAACTGAGGCCCAGGGGTAGCCCTCCGACCCTGCTGACCCGCAGGTCCCCCCGACACCCTAGCTGACTCCCAACCTCATCATCATCCGGGTCCGGTGTCGGGTTGTAAGGCCGATGTGCGGTCGATGGTGCAGCTGACCCGGTGGCAGCCGTTGCCAAGGAGACGGCCTGTGTCCACCAGGGGTGACAGCGGACATGGGAGGGAGGAAGAGAGTGTGGCCAGAACAGGCAGGGCCCAGGCCAGAGACCTGGACAGCTTACTCTCTGTGTGAAGACCGCCACTGAGGACTCTGGGAATCGGCACCCATGCACCTCTAGCGGCCTGCGGGTCAGCCGTACACAGGCTCAGTCCACCAGCGGCCACCCAGAGGCACCCGCGAGACGACCAGTTTCCTCTGACAGCCTGTACTACACTCACCCCAGAAGCCCACCCAAGGCTTTCCAGATGGAAGGCCAATGTCCCAGGACCCTGCAGGGTGAATAGGAGTTCGGCCTGCTACACACAGCAGACAGCTCCCTCCTCTGGCCCCAAGCCTGGTCTCTACTTGGCAGGCGTTCCCTGGAAATCATGTTGTAGAACCGAGTCAGGGGGATTTCCATTATCACCTCAGCTGCTGGGCATATCCTTTAGCCAACCGAGCCTCAGGTTTACCGCGTGGCCGACTTCAGGTACCAGGGAGCGCTGGAGCCATGAATCTGGGGGAGTCCATGAGGGCCCACCATGCACATGGCGACGTTCCCAGCACAGAGATGGCCCGGCACAGAGGACACGCGGGCTTGTGCATGGAATGTGAGGATGACGTGACACTCCAGGACATAAATGCGCACAACATGAGTGTGCATGCACCAGCACGCCGTGTAAACGCAAGCACGCGGGGGGTGGGGGGTGCGCATGCCTGCTAAGATACCCTCGAGCGTGGTGGATCTCCGCGTGGGCGTCGCTCGCGGCATGCACGAGGCACGCATTCACTATCTGAGCACGCGAGCTCCGGAGCCCCGGGTCTGCAGAGGACCCTGGCGCGCCCGGACGCCCTGCGCGTGCGTTTCCGAGCGTCGTCCGCCATCTAGTGGACAGCTGCTGAACGCCAGCCAGGCCCGCCAGGGACCCTTGGGGTTACCCGGGGGCGACCTCCGCCTCCCTCCCGGGGCCGGTGTGTGGCGTGGTCTCACGGAACACGAGCGGGAAGGAGCGGGGTCAGGACCAGGGTCTGCAGGGGTCGAAGGCAGGGCAGACAGGAAGGACGCCCCCATCCCTCGCTTCCGCCTGCGTCCGCGTGGGCTCTGGTTTGGGGGAGTCAGCCTCGCATCCCCTAGGCTTCCCCGGCCCACCCCTCCCCTGCAGTGGCAGTGGGGCCGTGTCCTGGTTAGTGTCTGTGTCCCTGACACGAGCCAGAGCCATCTGCGAGGAGGGACTTTCAGCCGGGAAAACGCGCCCAACATGTTGGCCCGTGGGTGTGTCTTTTCTCGATGATGATTGATGTGGGGAGGGCCCGCCCCGCCCACTGTGGGCGTGGTCACTCCCGGGCGGGCCCTCCCACCGTGGGCGTGGTCACCCCGGGCGGCCCTCCTACTGTAGGCGTGGCCACTCCGGGCGGGCGGTCCTGGGCTGTGCCGGACAGCGGGTCCAGCGGCCCTGGGAGCAGGTCGGTGAGCAGTGTTCCTCCACGGCCCCCATCCGCGCCCCTCGGGTCCTGCCCGGCTTCCCTCGCGATGGAAACAAACCCTCGCCTCCCGAGGCGCTTTTGGTCACAGCGACAGAAACCCTCGGACGGGATCCTGCTCCCAGGGTGACCCACGGCCACGTGTGGAGACGCCAGCAGGTGGCGTCTTGGGCCCGGGTGCACACAGAAGGCCCTGGAGACCGGGGTCTGGATTAGAGTCGGTGGCCACAGCGTGTGGCCCTCACAGTTCTGCGCCCGCCGCGGGTTCTCAGCGGATACGGATAATGGTCTCAAGTTACCACGGGGCCTTTGCAGAGGGAGCGAAGGGGTGGAGGCAGATCCAAGGCCTTGCGGCTGGCGCTCACCAAGGTCTCAAGGCTGGGCTGCTGAGGCGCCCAGGCTTCTGTCCTGAATGGACGGGCGGGGGGGGGACATTTGTGGGGTTTGGGGTCTCCTGGGCCCCCAAGGGGTTCCAGATGGATTCTGATCTCTAGTTCGTAGCTTTCCAAAACCTGGAGTTTTCAGAAGAGACAGCTTGAAGCAAAGTTCAGAACTCTGGTTCCCCCAGCGCGAGCTGAGGTGGGGATCCCAAGGTCAGTGTGGGGAGGGCTTCCCCGAGCACCCCAGCGGCCAGGGTTCCCAGCAGGGCCAGGGACCCCAGAACCCCAGGCCAGCGAGGAAGGCCAGACCCAGCCGCTGGCAGGTTCTCGTCACGGCAGCCTGGGTCACACGCAAACATGCAAATGAGGCGGGATTATGCTACAGCCCCCCCCTCCAGTGATGGGCTCTGCGGACTGTGAGGTCGGGGTGCTGCTGTACCCCAGTACCTCAGTGCAGCTCACTGAGAGGGCTTTAATGAGGACAGCACCCCGACCCCAGCCCCCACCCCACCCTGGGAGCAGAGGCGGGAAAGGGAGCTTGGCCAAGGGTGGCTGAGGCCTCCCGGCCAGTGCCTGGCGTCAGCCTCACCCTGGCCCAGCCTCACCTGGCCGCAGCTTCCAGTGTCTGCGGGGCGACCTGTGTGACCACACTTCTCCAACAGCCACGGACCACGAAGTCGGAACAACCTGTCTCCCATGGCAGACACCAGACTCAGGCTGCACAGGGTCCCCCCCCCCAGCCTGCAGCCAAGAGAGGAGCCTTTGTGGTCACCTGCGGCTGACCCGGCTCAGTCACCTACATAGGGCGGCACATGGAAGGGGCAAAGCCAGAGGCCAGAGCGCAGCCAAGGAGGGGTCGAGAGAGAGACAGAGACACAGAGGGAAAGAGAGAGAGACAGAGAGGGAAAGAGACAGAGACAGTGAGGGAGAGAGAGAGAGGGAGAGACAGAGAGAGGGAAAGAGAGAGACAGAGAGGGAAAGAGAGAGAGACAGTGAGAGAAAGAGAAAGAGACAGAGAGAGAGAGAGAGGCAAAGAGAGAGAGAGAAAGAGAGAGACAGAGAGGGAAAGAGACAGAGACAGAGAGGGAGAGAGAAAGAGACAGAGACAGAGAGACAGAAAGGCGGAGACACACAGAACTGGCCGTGGGGCTCACACCTGTCACCCCAGCTTTCTGCCAATGGAGGCAGGGGGTCGTGGATTCAAGGTCATCCTTAGCTACACAGAGAGTTCAAGGCCAGCCTTGTCTCGGGTGAGAGGGCGGGGGAGCCCTGCGGAGGCGGAGGCGGCGTCCCCTTTCCCTCTGGCCCTGTGCCAGCCACCAGCTGCCGCCTCGGCTCCCCTCCCCCTCCAGTGGGGGTGGGTGGCCCAGCTGCTGCAGCCCACACACCACACACCGCTCTGAGCCCCTGCAGCTGCCGCGCGCCCTGCCTGGGACCCCAAAGTCCGCGGCCCGGAAGCTGGGGCTGTGTGGTGGCCTTCAGACTCACTCCGGGGAGCTCTGATGGGAGCCCTCCTCTCCTCCCACTCCACGCAGGGGCTGCAGGGGTCTGCAGGTCGCTGAGTATGAAGCAAAAATAGTGAATAAGGGCCAGCGAGAGGGCTCAGCCGGGAAAGGTGCTTGCTGCCAACTCCGATGACCTGAGTTCAATTCCCCGGGGGCGGGGGGGGGGACGACGGACACGACCAAATCCTGCACAAGTGCCACACACATATATACAACAAAACAAAACAAATGAGCCGGGCAGCGGCAGTGGCGCACGCCTTTAATCCCAGCACTCGGGAGGCAGAGGCCAGCGGATCTCTGAGTTCGAGGCCAGCCTGGGCTACAGAGCAAGATCCAGGACAGCCAGGGCTACACAGAGAAACCCTGTCTCGTAAAAAAACAAACAAATAAATAAAGTGTAATAAATGTATTTTTATTATCTAATAACCCAGCAGGTGGTGCTGGCAAGGGGCACAAGTGGCAGAGCTGCTTTGAGGTCGGCAAGTACAAAGGTCCTGTGGTCAGCAGAGGCCATGACGCCCGAGAAACAGGAAGAGGAAGGACAGGGGATCACATGTCCTTGCAGAATGACCTTGAGCTCCTAACCTTCCTGTCTGCACCAGGCCTGGTCTCTAGTTTTGTTATCTTGAGACAGGGTCTCAATCTGTTTGTAGCCCAGGCTGGTCCATGACACAGAGTTTACATGCTAGACTGGGACCCAGCGCTCTACCTGGGGGGCATCTGTGGCTGGAAGGGACCTGGACACCCCTGCCCCCACCCAGACAGCCAGGGGACAAGGAGGTCACACAGATGCTTAGAGGTCTGAGTTGGCCTCTGCTTCCACCAACTTTTTATAAGGTTATTTGTTTATTTTATTTATGTGGCCGTGAACTTGTCTGTCTGTCTGCCTCTTGAGCACAGTGTCCCCGAAGGCCAGAAGAGGGCGCTGGATCCCCTGGAGCTGGGTTTACAACGGATTAGGTGAGGCCTGACGCAGGGGCCAGGATGAGAACTCAGGTGCAGCGGAATTCAGGGCAGCAAGTTGTCCACTGAGCATCTCTCCGGCCTCCCCGCCCTTCCTAAGAGATCAACGGTGAGGCCCGAGCCCTGGGCCCCGCGGTCCACTTCCTCCTGTGTGGCTATAGGGGCCCTCCCTAGGCTCCCGGGCTCCTGGAAGGGACTGCCCCTCCTCAATCCCCAGACACCTGCGGCCCCCCCACCCCCGGCCTCCACAGCTGAGACCAGGACCCCTGTGACTTCCCACAGCCCTGTGTGTGACCTGGCTGTGCTGGAGAAACCACGTTTCTCCTCTGCAGGAAAGACCAGCCATGGGAGTCCTCACCCGTGTCCCAGCACGTGGGAGGCTGTGGCGGAAGGATACTGCCTTCCAGGCCAGCCTGGGCTATGTAGGCCTGTCTCAAAAAAAAAAAAAAAAAATCGGGGGAAGAGAGGTGGGGGGGGGGGGCACAGTCAGTCAACGGTTTGCCATGCGGGCGTGAGAATCCAAGTTTAAGCCCCAAATCCACTTCAAAAGCTGGGTATGGGCTGGAGAGACGCTCGGTGATTAAGAGCACTGGCTGCTCTTCCAGAGGACCTGGGTTCAATTCCCAGCACCCACATGGCAGCTCACAGTTGTCCGTAATGCCAAGATATGACACCCTCACAGACTTACTACATGCAGGCAAATGCACATAAAATAAAGATTAAAAAAAAAAAAAAGCTGAGTATGGCTGTGCACACTTGGGGCAGGCCGGAAGTCCTCCAGGCACTTGCTGGCCACCCAGTCTAGCCGAATTGGGGAACTCTATCTTCAGTCTCAAAAACCTAAGTTGGAGGGTCTGGGTGGCCTGAATTCGGTGCTGGGACCCACACGGTGGCCGGTGAGAACTGATGCCCGCAAGTTATCCTCTCCCGATACGCTGGCATGGTGGAACAAGAGCATGCTCACACATGGATATAAAGACATTTTATTTATCTGTTCATTCATTCATTTGTCTACTTAGAGACAAGGTCTCACTGTCTAGATTTGTAGACCAGGCTGGCCTGGAACTCACTCTCTAACCCTGGAGATCTGCCTGCCTCTGCCTCCTGAGTCTGAGATTAAAGGTGTGCGCCACCACCGCCGCCCGGCTAAATATAATTTTTTTTCAGGGTATATAAATAAGTCAGTGAGCAGTAAAGGAGGGTAACCAAAGTTGACCTCTGACCTCCACAGGCAAACAACACAGGCATGCCTGGAGAGATAAACCGAAACAAAACCTACCAAACAGAAAACGCAGGGGACGGACACACCGGCGAGCAAAGCTGTCGAAAACTCTGGGTGGAACCAGCTTCTCAAAGCAACATAGAAAGAACTGAAAGTCCCTCCCCTCCAGAGCCCACCTCAGCTCGGCACCCACACATTTCTTCCTTCGCTTATTTCCCGGATAGATACCTTATTTTTCTTCTTCTTCTTCTTTTCTTCTTCTTCACAAAAACTTACCTTTCAGACAGGCGAGGTGAGCAAGCCTGAGATGCCCGGGGAAGCTCAGGCAGGAGCCTGGAGAGCTACGGGCCAGCCTGGGCTAGCGAGCGCAGGGGAGGGGGGCTGTGCTGTGCTGTCTCCCCTAAAAAGCTGATTAAGGACGGAGCAGGGTGAGGTGGCACAGGCCTGCCACCTCCAGGGGACCCGCTGTTGAGTTCCCAGCACCAGATGGTGGCTCACAGCCCTCTGTCAGTCCAGCAGGGAGAGCTGACGCCCGATCTGTCCTCTGTGGCCACCAGACACACGCGTGGTGCCCAGGCAGATGCGCAGGCGAAACACCCAGACACAAAAATAAATGAATAAAAAAGAACTTAAGGAGTGGCGCTTTGGGTGGTGATCGGTCTCCTTCTGTGTATGTAGCCCAGGCTGGCTTCATGATGCTCCTGCCTCAGCTTCCCAAGTGCTGGGATGTTTATCCCAGGCCTATTAGTATTTACTTATTTTTGAGATAAGGTCTCATGTAGCCCAGGCTGGCCTCAAACTCACTATGGATCCGAGGATGACCTTGAACTCCTGACCCTCCTGCCTCCATCTCTCAGTCGCAGGGATGAGAGGGTGCCCCACCGTGTGGGTTTCTGTGGTGCTGGGATGGACCCCAGCCAGGGTCCGCGTGCCGGGCAAGCGTTCTAACCACTGGGCTACAGCCCGGCCGGGTGCCGCTGTCTAACGGTCAGTTTGTTTTTCCTCCTGTTCTGAAGGACACAGCTACTCCGCGGGTTCCAGCGTGCCAAGGTCTTTTCCACCCAGCTGCCACCTCTCCCAGCTCGCCGTCAGCTACGGTTCGGAGCGTCCAGTCACACTCAGGGCCCGCTGTGTGATTTTGCTGTTTATTTGAGGTACAGTCCTGCTCCGTAGCCCAGGCTGGCCTCAGTCAGCCTCCTAAGAGCTGGAATGACCGGTGGGCCACCAGGCCCTGCTCCCCGTCCGCGCCCCCAGCTCCATCTTCTTGACTAGTTCTGGGTTTGAGCCTTTTTTCTGCCCCGGGAAGAGGGCAAGGACCCCAAGAATACAGGGAGCTCATCTGAGAGCAGACACTTCCTGCCCCCCAGCTGCGTGTGTGTGTGTGTGTGTGTGTGTGTGCACGTGTGTATACATGTGTGTGCGCGCGCACGCGTGTGCAGGTTTACATGTTCCTTGGATATCAATCCTCAGGAGCCATCACTATTATTATTATTATTATTATTTAGCCATTTAAAAGGTTTTGTTTGTGTACATTAGACAGAGCACACCAGTTGAGGTCAATGTGTGGGAATCTGTCACTTCGACCATGTGGATGCTGGGTTTGAACTCAGGTCATCGGGTTTGGTGGCAGTCACCCCGACCAGCTGAGCCATCTTGCCAGCCTCCTCCCTGGAACCTTAGCGCTTGGATTATGCTCCGCGGTGGTATCAGAAAAGCAAGACAGAGAGTCCCTGTCTTTGTGGGGGGGGGGCTAGTCTGCCAGCGACCACGGGGGATTAATATTGCGACGTGAGGGGGGCTGGGAGGCTTCTGGGCAACGGCACAGGGAGGGGAGGTAACCCACCTGGAGGGCACAGCCTGGCGAGAGGCCCCGAGGCTCAGGTGGGAGGAGGTGACTGACGGTCAGGGCTCGCGGTTGAACTGAACCGGGCGGGGTGACCAGCTCTGAAGGGGGACATCAGTCGGTGGGTCAGTCGGCTGGTGCCGATCGGTGATGACCCGCCCGACAGCGGTCCCCACGCCGAGTCTTCCCCGAGTTCAGCTCTCACACTACAGATCCGGGGTGTCTGTGTCCCAGTTATCCAGTCACAGCCTGTGGAGTCTACAAACGGAGTCTTTACTGTTCTCTTCACCCGACGTCGCCCCACAGCCAGGTTCCGCTACATCAGGTCCCTTGTGTCTTTGTGTCCCCAACATTGAGTCACCCCCCAAGTCCTCAGCATGTGGAGGCGGCCATCAATGACTTCTGACCTTTTGCCCTTTGTCCCGAAGGGCAGGCATAGCCCAGACACCTTCCCCCTCGTCTGGAGAATTGGGCAGAGAAGCCCAGCCCACCCTCCAGCAAGGGACCTGTGACCGTGAGCCTCAGTTTCCCCATGTGAATATCGGCTGGTGCGCTCAGTCCCGGGTGGGGGTGAATCCTGGGAAGAAGGAGGATACCCTGATATTGTCCCGAAGCGGCCGGCCACACCTTCGCCCTTGCCACTACAGGCAGAGGTCAGCCGGGATGCCCGCGGGCCGGCGTGTGGGTAGAGGCCAAGCGGGTTCCTTGTCCCCCTGCTGGGCCTCCCTGGGGTCACTAGGCCGCATGGTGCCCGTGGGGGCTGACAGGGAGGCGCCCGGTGTGTGGACACATTGTCCTGGAATGTGGCAGAGCAGGCCCTGGGGGACCTGAGTCAGGGTCTGAGGTGCCTGGCCAGAGCTAGGCTGTGTCTTCCTCGCAGGCCACCCCTTCCCGAGGTGCATCGGGAGGGGCTTGGGGACCATGGTGGGGTCTCCTTAGCCCGCCATCACGATGAGCTGGGCCCAAGCTGGAACTGAAGGACTCTGTGCTGGGGTTGGGGTCCATGCTGAGGCCAGTGCTGGGTCAGAGGTCGTGGAGAGGTCCAAGGTCAGGGCTGCAGAGATGGCTCAGCAGTTAAGAGCACTCAACAGCTTCTGCAGAGGACCCGGGTTCAATTCCCAGGTCACATATGGAGGCTCACAACCGTCTGTGACTCCAGTTCTGGGGATCTGACACCCTCTTCTGACCTCTGAGGACTCCTACACACACATACGTACACTAGAGCACACACAGACCCATAAAAATAAATAATATTAAAAAATAAAAGCCAGCCGGGTGGTGGTGGCGCACGCCTTTAATCTCAGCACTCAGGAGGCAGAGGCAGGCGGATCTCTGTGAGTTCGAGGCCAGCCTGGGCTACCAAGTGAGTTCCAGGAAAGGCACAAAGATACACAGAGAAACCCTGTCTCGAAAAACCAAAAAATAAAATAAAATAAAATAAAAGCCGGGCTCAGCGCCGGGGTCTCCCTTCAGTGGGCGGAGCTAGGATGCACGCATGCACGCTCTGGTTCCATTGCCAACACCACGTAAGTCACATGTGGCGGCACACATCTGTCGTTTGCTCAGGAGGTGGAGACCGTAGGATCCTTGGTGAGTTAGTGAATTCAAGGCCAGCCTGGGCTACATGAGACTGTCTAAAACACAAGGAAAAGGAAAAGAAACCCTGGGGTTCAGCTTGGTGCAAGGCTTGTCCGGTGCTGGGGACCCACGTGACAAAGTCTACTCCGCGCATTCATCCACTTCTCACCCAGCTCTCCTGGCTGACCCCTGGCTGCACCCCAGGGCCACAAAGCCCTGCTCCCCTTTCCTCCTCCTCCAGGGCCCGAAGCCACCCTCACCCAGCACCGCCACGGTCAGTTCTCCAGCATCCTTCAAATCCACCTGGCTGCCCACCCACTCTTCTGTCTTCATCAGGGCCTTTCTCAGACCCCGGACCTTGGCTAGCAGGAGACGCTGGACAATTCTAGCGGGAAAGTCTAGGGTCCAACCTCCTACACTGATCCTTGAAACAACTACTGGAGTTTTCCATCAGAGACCGGACGGGACCTTCCTACATCGCTGTGTCTGGTGCTCACACCCGCTTTTGGGGATGAAACCCAGGCCCCCAGCTCACATAAGCCCCCGGCCCCTCACTGGGGATTCTAGGCGGGGCTCCACCCTGACCACGCCCCCAGTCCCTCACTGGGGATTCTGGGCGGGGCTCCACCCTGACCACGCCCCCAGCCCCTCACTGGGGGTTCTGGGCGGGACTCCACCCTGACCACGCCCCCAGCCCTCACTGGGGATTCTGGGCGGGACTCCACCCTGACCACGCCCCAGCCCTCACTGGGGATTCTGGGCGGGGCTCCACCCTGACCACGCCCCCAGCCCTCCTTTGGGGTTCTAGGATAGAGCTCTACCTTTGAGTGACACCCTCAGCCTTCTTTTTAACTTTTCAGACAAGCATCACCCACAAGTTTTCCAGGCTGCCCTTGAACTTTCACTCCTCCTTCCTCAGTTTCCCTGGAGGCCCAGCTTTCCATCCTCCTAGTCTGTCTGTCCCCTTCGCTGATGGGAGTTGGCCCTTGGCGCCAGTGGGGCGCTCCGTAATCCTGCAAAGGTGACCGGGCACACAGTCCGAGGGCTGGACGGGAAGGTCCCGCGGCAGGTGGACCGGCTCCCCCGGCCTCCAGAGCAGAACAAAGGGCGTCCTCAGGGGCGCGGAGGCGGGCAGGCCGTGGGCCGCCCTCAGGGCCCGGCTCCAGCCCCTGGCAGCCTGTCCTCATGCCAGGGCACACCCAAGCCTCGGGGCTGGGCAGAGGTGACAGCCGGAGAGGGCTCCCCACGCTGTTCCACCGGTGACTCAGCCCCAGGGTGGGCCTCCTGGGGGAGGACAATGGTGGCCTGTGGGGCCCTGGAGAGCTTCCCTACAGGTGTGTGGCCGCGGGGCGCGCGACTCCCAGAACCCCGGTCTCTTTCCCTGGACAATGGACTCACTCTCTGGGAAGGACGCGGCGGCCTGTGGCCGGAAAGAGCACATCGGGGGCCGTGAGGGCGGGCGTCTCTGATGACTTCTTGCTTTGGACGACAGGTTGGA
The DNA here is from genome assembly GCF_004664715.2 of Peromyscus leucopus. Lineage (NCBI taxonomy): Eukaryota > Metazoa > Chordata > Mammalia > Rodentia > Cricetidae > Peromyscus > Peromyscus leucopus. The sequence continues at coordinate 930,952 of NC_051081.1, read as the reverse complement.
GGGGGTCCCAGCCCCCAGGGCAGCAGGGATGCCCAGCGCAGAGCATGCCGCGTCCTGAAGTGAGTGTGGCCCAACTCTCGAGTTCATGGGATCAGGGTTGAGCCACAGGAAGGGCTGAGGGCTGTAAGGACGGAGATTCCATCCAGAGCCCGAAACCCCTCAGCAGGGACGTGGAAGGACCAGGCAGGAACTCACGGAGCCGATGATTGTACTCACACGTTTTCCTGTTGGGTAAACTGAGTCCTGGGCAAGTACCAGGAACCTGCCCGAGGATTCTGAGACCTGGGGGAAGGATGCAGGGTTGGAACTGGGGGCTGGGGCTGAGTTGGTAGAGAGCTCTGGATATAGGAAACCCTGGGTTTCCTCCCAGCCCCGCATAACCAGGTGTGGCGTAGACTGAAGCACTAGGTGGGGGTGTGGGGGTCGGGGATGCCGACAGGAGTTCAGGGTCATCCTTGGCTACCTAGGAAGTTGGAGGCCAGCCTGGGTTACATGAGCTCCTTTCTCAACTCTACCTCTGCCGGCTCTGAAAGGGCGGCGTCACCGTCCCCAGACCTGTGCGGTGCCGTCCTTGGCGCCGATCACCCGGTCCCCAGACCTGTGCGGTGCCGTCCTTGGCACCGGGCCCCCAGACCTGTGCGGTGCCGTCCTTGGCACCCGTCACCGGGTCCCCAGACCTGAGCGGTGCCGTCCTTGGCACCGATCACCTGGTCCCCAGACCTGTGTGCTGCCGTCCTGGCACCGATCACCCGGCCCCCAGACCTGAGCGGTGCCGTCCTTGGCACCGATCACCCGGCCCCAGACCTGTGTGCTGCCGTCCTTGGCACCGATCACCCGGTCCCCAGACCTGTGTGGTGCCGTCCTTGGCACCCGTCACCAGGTCCCCAGACCTGTGTGCTGCCGTCCTTGGCACCGATCACCCGGCCCCCAGACCTGTGTGGTGCCGTCCTTGGCACCGATCACCCGGTCCCCAGACCCGTGCGGTGCCGTCCTTGGCACCCGTCACCCGGTCCCCAGACTCGTGCGGTGCTGTCCTTGGCACCCGTCACCCGGTCCCCAGACCTGTGTGGTGCCGTCCTTGGCACCGATCACCGGGTCCCCAGACCTGTGTGGTGCCGTCCTTGGCACCCGTCACCCAGACGCGTGCGGTGCCGTCCTTGGCACCCGTCACCGGGTCCCCAGACCTGTGCGGTGCCGTCCTTGGCACCGATCACCCGGTCCAGGGACCTGTGTGGTGCCGTCCTTGGCACCCAACTGGAGCGCGCGATCCCCCAGGGTGGATCCGCCCTGGACGCCCCTCTTGTATCTTCCTTGAGCCCCAGGGAGCTGTGAAGACCCGGCTGTCCGGGCACAGCCAGGGCAGAGGCTGGAAGGGAGGCACGGAGGGACAGCGGGCCTGCAACTGGCCAGGAGACCCGCCTGCCTCGGGCTCCCCTCTGCCTGCGCCACTACACCTGGCCTCGTTTTTTTTTACATTTTATTTTCATTTTTAATTTTTTTGTTTTGTTTTTCGGAACAGGGTTCCTCTGTGTAGTTTTGGTTCCTGTCCTGGATCTCACTCTGTAGCCCAGGCTGGCCTCGAACTCACAGAGATCCTCCTGCCTCTGCCTCCTAGTGCTGGGATTAAAGGTGTGCGCCACCCCACGCGCGGCATTTTTTGATCCCGGGACAACTATTTTCGAGAGCAGGAAAGGTGGGTGCACGTGGGGTCTCTGTGCACGGAGTAGGGCGGCCACCGTTCTCCGGTCTCCGTTAAGGACCCGGCACGCCCTCCCGACCTCGATGCACCCGCTCGCAACGCCGAAGACCCAGGGCCGACCCTAGAAACGCAAATAGAACCCACTGGACGTGGCGGCGGCGGCGGGCATAACAACCAGAAAATAAAACCCCAACCTCCGCCCTTCCACCGCTCTCCCGTCGAGAGAGCTTCTCGCGGCCTCTCGCTCTGAGAATCCCGCCTCTGCTGTGGGGGTGGGGAATGCAGACGGCGCCTCACCATGAATGGTTGAGGCTGCTGTCAATCAAAGCTGCCCGCCTCTCCATTGGCTGTCTGTGGTGGGCCTTATCTTTCAATCTCCTGGTCCTTCCCGCTTGCGTCACGGACGCTTTGCTCAGGGCGTGTATTCCGCCGCGTAGGCAGATAGTCCCTGAGGCTTCGCCGCGGCTTGATTGACAGCTAATATCTCCGCCGGAAGCACTTTAGCATCAGATGCTGGTTGACTCTGGGTGCCATGGTAATATCTGTGGGGGTTCTGGCAGTGGGCGGTGGTGAGGTGGCGTGTGTTAGGGTCGCCGCAAGAGGCGGTGGAGGGATCCGTGGAGCGCATCCGGTCGGGGCGCGGCCGCGGCGACTTAGGGGAGGTGGCTTTCTGATGGCGGGGGCGTGGCTTCCCGGGGGCGTGGCTTCCGCGGGCGGCGCGGGGCGGGGGGGGGGGCGGAACATGTCTCCCGCCGCAGGAAGATGAGGCAGCGCCGGCGGCTGCGGGCGTAGCGGGCCACCGCGGGCCACCGCCGCGCGCCGCCGCCTCTGCTGCAGTCCCTTCCCGCGGGGCCTGCTCTGCGAGACGCCCGAGAGGGGCCAGGCGCCGCGAACGCGAGTGGGGAGGAGGAGGAGGAAGGACGCGCGCCCCCGAGCCCTGCGCGTTCCCGCCGCCCACGCGCGACCCTCGGGGACGCGCCGCCACCCTTTTGTCCCCGGGGTCCCCGAGGGCGGTGGGCAGCAGGGAGCCCCGGTGCGCCCGGTGCATGCCCCCGCCCAGCAGGTGAGCGCACGCGGAGGGGCCCCCGGGCGCGCGCGTGGAGCGTACGGGGACGCGCGCACGGTGGGGACCCCCCCCTTCTTCTCTGCTTAGTGCATGGAAAAAAAAAGTTGCCTCCGGGTCTCTCTCGGGTCCGCGGTGTGGCTGGGGATGGGGTGAGCCCCCAGGGGAGGTTGCACGCGTCCCCCTTGCACAGGGCCCCGGGCCCGGCGGCGCATTGTTCTCTGCCTTCAACTTTGCGCGCCTGGAGAGGGGGGCGACGTGGAGGGGACGCGCGCACTTGGGAGCAAACTTTGCCCAGGCCTCTTTTGTGATGGTTCTCTTTGGACGGTCACCCAACTTCATCAGATAGGGGCACTCTAACTCCTGGAGACCTTGGGGGAGGTGTTCCCCTTACCGCCTACCCCCCAATCCCCAGCCTCGGGGAGGGGGCTCCCCGTGGTCGGAGCTGGAGTTTGGAGGGAAGAGAGAGGACCATCTACTCATTTCATCGTCTAAGGGGGCCTCAACTCGTGGGTGTCTTAGGGGAGGTGTTCCCTCACCGCCGACCTCCACCCCTTCACTCGAGGAGGTATCTCCTTGATCCTGGCTGGAGTTTGGAGGGGTGAGGGTCATCCCCGCACTCCACGACCTGGGGGTTCCCTAACTCTTGGGGGTTTTGAGGGAGGTGTCCCTTTCCCACCCACCCTCAGCCAGAAAGGCCCCCCAGCCCTCCGTCCGAGTTGGAGTTTGGAGGGAAGAGTGAGGACAATCTCTTCACTTCATTAGCTAGGGGTTCCCCAACTCCTGGGCATCGTGGGAGACACATCCCCCCGACCCACTCGGGAATGGGCCCCCTAATTCAAGCTAGAGTTCGGAGGGAAAAAAGAACAGGTTCTTTTGTCTGTTACAAGAAAGGGACCCCTGGGTACAGGGAAGGTGCGGAGACGTGGGGACCCCAAGATGGGAACATCTGCTCCGTGTTAATGTGGGGCGCGGCACAGCCCTGGGTTTGGGACACGGTGGTGGCCTGCCTTCGAGCCTCAGAGAGCTTCCAGCCTCTCCCCTCCCTCCCGCACTCCTGCCGGAGTGGGGGAGGGAGGGAAGGGAGGGTTGTCCCCAATTCTGCTTCCCTCCCAACAATCCAAGAAGTCTCCGGTTGCCCCACTCCTCCCCCTCCCCACAGTGTCTGTGGCACCCCTGACCCCCTAGGGGGTACCTAGAAAAGTCGGTTTCAAGAACCCCACAAAAAAAAAAAAGTGTGGTTTTGTACAACTTAGAAGAAAAAAAAAGTCAGTTTCACACGTCCTCCGAAAAGGATAAAAAGAAAAGAAACCGCGGGGGAGGGGTGCTGTGGGCGTTTGTTTCCCACCCCGTGTCTGAGTTGGGGAACAAAAGAGTTGGGGTCCTTGAGCTTCTGGGCATGGGTCCTCCCTCAACCCCAGAACCTCCTTCCCGACCCTGTGGTTTCTCAGGCCTCCCTACCCCTCTCTTCTTTCTGGGGAACCCTGGAAAAAAGTTTAATTTTTTAGCGTCTGGTGGCCGGCTAGGCTTTCCTCTCTTCCCCCGGGTGTGGGGGGATGCGGCCTGGCAGGTGGATCCCCTCCCCCGCTGGTGGAGCAGAGCCCCTTGGACCTGAAGGGGAATCCCAGGTCTTGGGGACCCCCCCCCCCGCAGGGTGATGTTGGTAAAAGGATGTTTTCAAACTTCGCTCTGGATAATTCCCGGATATATCCTGACAATAAGACAGGCTGCTTGGTTTTGTTTTGTTTTTTAACTTTTCTGCATGAGGTTAGGTTTCAGGGGTGAGAGGGAGAATTTGTGGGTCCAGGCAAAGCATCTGTTCCACCCATGAAGTCTTGAAGTTAGGAGTTTGTATTGCTTTGAATTTGGGGGTGACCAGGGTGTTCTGAGTTTTGAGTGTTCTGTGACATGCTGAGTGGGAAGGTTCCACCAAATTCGTTTGGAGGAGGCAGAGCCTGGGCCATGGCTCTCCTGGAAAGGACCCATGGACAGGCCACCCCAGGGGGTTGACAGCGAGTATCCCTGCCCCCCCAACCCCCAACACCGGTTTAAAATGTGCAACTTGGTGCTCTCGTGGTCCTTTGCGAATGGAGAGTGTTCATATGTGTGTACCCCTCTCTATTGTCAAAATTCCCTGTTTGCTCTAGGGAAGGGTCTACCGGGGATCCCCCAAACCCCAGGCTCCCTGCCTCCTCCCCCCAGGGCCCCACAGAGCCCAGACCCTTGCCTGTAATTCCTGCTTGTCTCTCAGACCTTCTGTCTCCCCTGTCCCACCACACAGGGCTGTCTCTAGGCCTGGGGAACCCACCCCAGTTCCTACGCCTGCTGCCCTGGCCGGACGATGAACCAGTCTCAGAGGATGGCACCCGTGGGCTCCGACAAAGAGCTGAGCGATCTCCTGGACTTCAGCATGGTGAGCCGCCGCCCGGCACCTGCCCGCCCCCGCGCCCCCCCCCCCCCCCGCACCTGCCCCCTGCCTCCAGGCTGGCAGGTTCTGTCCAAGTGGAGCCCCCAGCTCCCCGGCAGAAGTGGGAATGGAGGAATGGAATCCCCCGTGGGTATGGTGACACCCCCCAAAGAAGTGGGCCCACCTACTGCTTCCCAGAGAGAGGGAAGGGCTAGTCAGGGCTCCAGCCCCTCCCCTGGCACGCTCACCGCACAAGCCCCATGTGGCTGTGGGGGGCTGGTGGCCTTGGCTGTCTAGTCAGGAAAGTCACCCTCAAAGTTACAGGTGGTGAGAATGAGGTCCCATGCTGGGGACCTCAGAGAGAAGAGCCACCACCTCCGGAGCGCCCGTGACTTACCCTCCCCTGTCTGTCACTCCTCCGACTGCTCCCTGCCCCCCCCCGCCCCCCCCAAAGGCTTTCGGCAGCCCTGCTCTATTAGCATGTCGTCCGCCCTGGGGGGGATAGGTGGTCAGTTTCCTGCCTGTTCTTCAGCTCTGTGAGTGCCCGAGAGGTTGTGCAGGCAGGTGAGGGTCTCCTGGTGGGCATCTCCACAGCCTAGGACCCTCAGCTCACCCATCTGTGCAGTGGGCACCCTTGTGGCTATTGGGGGAGGGGGAGGGACACTGGACCTGTGCTTCAAGAACCGGCGCGGTTTTCTAAGCTCTGTGGATTCTCGCAATCCCAGCCCCACCCCCAGAAGTACTACTGAGCCCTGAAAGCTCCTAGGGCGACTTCCGGTCTGAATTCCCCTGCTCCGACCCACAAGGCACCCAGGCCACAGAATTCTGCCAAAAACAAGGGTGCCCACACCGAAACAGCCCCCGCTCGCCAGCCTGCGGAAATGCGGCCCAGGGGATGGAGCCCCGAGGCTCCGGGAGGCCCTGTGGGTATTTTTAAGGTCCCTCTTATTTTTGCCTCCCTGGCTGAGTAGGCAGAGGCCCCAGCCCGCTTGTTTTTTTGATTTTTTTTTTTTTTGTTATTGTTAAACTGACAGGTCACGGCCTAGTGGCCCGGAACACACAGCTTGGGGGTGCAGGCTCAGCCCTGTTGGGCCCATGGGAACACCCCAAGCCTCTGGGCCACCTCCTCTTCAGTCCAAAGGCCCAGGGTTTCCCCTGATTTAGGCCAGAGAGCACCCTGGGGTCCAGAGGGGAGGCTGAGGGGGAAGCAGATAGGGCTCACCTCCCCCGGCGGACCGTGTGTGGCCAAGGTGGGAGGGGAGTCCTTGGTCAGGGTTCTGTTTCTGAGCTAGGGTCTCATGTAGCCCAGGCTGGTCTTGAACTCTTAATCCTCCTGCATCCGAATGTCAGGAAGACAGGGCCTGTGCCACCTTGTCCAGTGTCCATTCTTCACTTTTTTTTTTTTTTTTTTTTTTTTGGTGGGGTGTGTGTGTGTGTGTGCATGTGTGCATGCGTGTGTGCGCGTGCACGTACCATGTTTATGCCTGGTGCCCTAGGAGGTCAGAACAGGGCATCGGATCCCTTGGAACTAGAGTTCTGGATAATTATGAGACGCCATGTGGGTGCTGGGAACCGAACCCGGGTCCTCTCTCTGGAAGAGCAGCCGGTGTGCTAACCGCTGAGCCGTCTCTCGGCCCTGCGCCTCTCTTCGATTTTTTGAGATGGGGGTCTCACTCTTTAGCTTGTGCTGGCCCCAGATGGAGCCACGTGCCTGCCGCTGCTCCTCCTCCTGTACGAGGGGCAGGGACGGTGGCCCTGCACCGGTCCTGCTGTGGGTCTGCACTGCCACTGCCTGGTTATCTGCGGGGGTTCAGAGGACAGTGTGGGTGGCGTGGGGCCCTCCACCGCTCCTGTCACTCGGCCACGCAGGTGAGAGCTGGCACCTGGTCGGGAGGTGACTGTGCCTCTGCCCTTTACTCTGCAGAGACTTAGCACTGTGGACGCGGAAGAGCTGGGGGGTGGGGGCGTGGGTGTGGCGGGGTCACCCTGTGCGGAAGAGGCTTCCTCTACGACCCCCACACACATGCCCGGCTCCGCCACCTAGCACCTCAGTCCCTTCTCCTTTTTGGTTTGAGACAAGGTCTCACGTGGTCTCTAACTCCCTACGTAGCCAAGGAGGACCTTAGATGACATCATCCTGCCTCCGCTTCCCGAGTGCCGGGATGACAGCCTCAGTTTCCCCTTAGTTGGGGCCGGGCCACACTTGGCAGTGTGTGTCGTCTGGTCCTCCCATGGTGCCCGTAAGTGAACCACTCAGACAAGGGGGGCCCTCCACGGGGTGGGAATGTTCGGACACACGGGGATGGCCCGGCCACCGTTGAACAGAAGCGTGTGGTCGTCGGGCTGGGGTGGAGGAAACGCCCCCTCCAGAGCAGATGGTTTCGGGCACTGTGGCATAGCCCTGTCATCCAGCGCTCCTGAAGCTGAGGCAGGAGGATCATAAATTCAGGGCCAGCCTGGGCAACAGAGAGCCTGTTGTCTCAGAAACAGAGTCAGGGCAGGGGAGACGGCTGGGTTGGTATACTGCTCACACCCAGCACCCATGTAAAAAGGGGGGCACGCACCTGTAACCCCGGCCCTGGGGAGCTCTGGCAGCCAGCATGCCTGCTTGGCAAGCCGCAGAACAGAGAGACGGTGTCTCGAGAGGCAAGATGTCCCTGCACCTTTAACCCCAGCACTGAGCAGGCAGAGGCAGATGGATCCCTGTGAGTTTGACGCCAGCCTGGGCTACAGAGAGACCCTGTCTCAAAAACCAAATGGGGCTCCTGAGAAATGACCCCCGAGGTTGTTGACACACAAAACAAATTGTTAAGTCATACCCTCTAGCGAGTGGGTCACCGTCCGTCTCGTGTCTCCGTCCTCCCTTTCCCCCACCCCCACCCCGTTAACCTAGAGTTCTTTCAGTTGCCGACTTGAGGGTGCGGTCTCCTTCCGAGCATGTCCTGCCGCAGGGTCGCCCCGACCACAGAGCTCTGTGGGCACCCAGCCTCAGAAGAGCAAGCCCGAGTCTTGGGGCTTTCTTTAGCTGGACGCCCCTTCTGCCCAGCTCTGCTGTGACACTTACCGCTCTCCTCTGTCCCCACAGATGTTCCCGCTCCCGGTGGCCAACGGGAAGGGCCGGCCCGCCTCCCTGGCTGGGACCCAGTTTTCAGGCTCAGGTAGGATCGAGGGGCACGGGTGTGTTTGTGAGGACCTAGTGGAGATCTGTCTGGTGTGGTCCCCGTGGACAGTGGCATTGGGTGCCCCACCAGAGTGTGGTCGTTCTAGAGCCCGTTGAGTCAGGCTGACTGGAACCCAGGCCTCTGTGTCTTGTCTGTGCCAACGATGAGGCCCACAGTGTGGCCCGGCCTCCCCGACTGATTACATTTTGAACAGGTATTAGGTGCTTGGTATATACGTGGTCTAGCCTGGGACAGGGACCGCAGGGGCAGGGGGCTTCCTAGGACCCAGGACTTCCGAGGTCTCGAAGGAGAAATATCTCGTGGATCGGAGAGGACATGGATGGGGTTGAAATTCGCTGGCTTTTGTTAGACGAGGGTCTTTCTGGGCTGTGCGGAGGGAACATTTGGGGAGCTGGTGTGGGTGGCTCTTCCCTGCCCCACCCAAAAGCGAGGCCATCAGTCCCTGCCCTGCTGGTGTTCCCCTCGGCCTGAGGAAGTGGATGTAGGGCCATCTGGGCACTCCTGAGGGCCTGGAAATCCCCGCAGGCTCCCATCACCCCGGAAGCAGCCCCCAGTCCACAGTGCCCCGGCTTCCGGCCACAGCAGAGGGGAGAGGTCAGGTTGGCAGCCCCCGTGAGGCTGGGTGGAGAGGGCTGTCCTGGGGGCAGCATGGCTCTCCAGACCCTTTGCCCCTCGTCGACAAGGCCTGCGTCGGGGCCTGGAGGTGGCTCCGTGGGGATGGCGCAGCCTGCCGGGCTCTCCTGCAAGCCTGGCCCGGGTGGGAACATCCCCCACTGGCTTTTACGGTTTCTGCCCAGCTCATCTCCCTCTCCAGACCTGCCCTCACCCATGCCCCTGGGCCCTCGGGAACCAGGCTCGGGTTCGCTCCCTAAGAAGCCTAGTATGTGGCCTTGGAGCTCTGGGACTGTCCTGGAGACACTGTTGGGTGGGCCTCACGGTGGTGTACGTCTAGAGCCCAAAGACCTCGGCATAGAGACCACATGGGCCCTGTCACCGTTGAGGGGACAGCACTTCTGTCGATCTGGGTTGCAGAGAGGATGTTCATCCTATCCTTGGAGATCAAGGTGCATGCGGGTGTGTGTGTGTGTGTGTGTGTGTGTGTGCGCGTGCAAGCGTGCATACTGCAGGTACCCTTAGCGCTGCCAGTCCAGGGAGGGCTGGGTCTGCCACTCTGGGGCAATGCCAGGAGAACGCAGGACCGAGGAAGGCTAGCACAGTGCTCCAGCCGTGGGTGGGAGCTAGGGGTCAGAGGTCTGCCAGTCTCACGGTGAGGAGCCTGCTGTGGCTTGAGCCCTCCTGCATTTGATGAAGGTTTTTTCTTGATAATGTTTCATTTTGAAGTTACTCTTCAAGTCTCAGGAGAGGGGTGAGAACTTGTAAAGGTAGATCCTGAGTGCCAGCCCCAGCGTGGCGCTCCGCATGGCCGTCTCTGTGGTGTGAAGCCAGCCTCTACCTCACGACTTGTGTTGACCACTCTCTCTTCACAAGGGAACCTGTGTGATACGTGACTTGCGCTATACACAGGCGCTCTGTACGTAGGAAGGGGCTCTGGTTCTGACCTCTTTCTCCCTCACATCCCTGACCCCGCTGCTAGTGCATAGATGGAATCCTTGTGGTCTGCCATCTGGTGAGACCTGTGCCTCGAGCTCAGCATGGTTCCTCCGAGACCTGTCCAAGCTGTCTGTTCTGCCGACATCTCCTTCCCTTTATCACTGCTGGAGCAACTTTAAAAGTTACATCTCTGGCCACATGTGGAGGTGCACACCTTTAATCCCAACACTCACTCAGGAGGCAGAAGCCAGCCTGGTCTACACAGGGGACTCCAGGTTTCCAGGGCACCGTAGTGAGGCCACCACGTCTTAAGAGCAATTATGACCTCCATTTCTAAAGCACTGTGTGATACATGATAACTTTGGGTGACGTTCTTGGAGTTCCGGGTCCTCACAGGTGCAGAGTGTGGATGCAGTGGTTACACCTATGGAAATGATCAGGAGGCTGAAACTTGGGTTCCCTTCTAACTGAACAGGGCTGCCCCGTACCCCACCCTACACAGCCCGTGTTGGTGTGTGGTCACACTTTACATAGGCAGGCTTCTCCGGCCTTCTCGTCACCGGAGCCGGGGAGGTTGAGTCAGACAACAGAAACAGTGCAGAGGGGTTCTGGGGTTGTTTGAAACGTCTTCGAGAGATTTCCTCGGAGTGGCTTTCTGGGGTTTGTTGGTTTATTTTATGTGTGTGGGTGTCCTGTCTGCATGTGTGTCTGTACGTCACGTGCATGCCCGGTGCCTGTGGTGACCAGAAGAGGGTGTCAGATCCCCTGGAGCTGGAGTCACAGATGGCTGCATGTGGGTGCTGGGAACGGGGCCTGGGGCCTCTGCGAGGGCAGCCCGTGCTGGGAACTGCCGAGTCAGCCGTCTGGCGGAGGGGGTCGATTTTATGTTTGTTTTATTTGCCGACTGGGGATTGGATCAGGACTTTCCAGAATGGAAGGCGAGAATTCAGTTGCTGCCACACAGTGGTGCACCCCTTCAATCCTAGCAGTGGGGAGACAGAGGCAGGGGGATCTCCGAGTTCCAGGTTAGCCAGGGCTACAGAGTGAGATCCTGTCTCAAAACAAACAAACGCATTCTGTGCTGAGTCACATACACAGCCTTTACTAGTTTTTAAAATAAGCTCTGAACGTAGAAGTATGAGATCGCTGGGACCAGGCTTGTGGCTGGAGGGTGTGGCGGCCACCTTGCACACACAAGACCCTGGGTTCCACCCCGGGAGCACGAGAACATGGTGGTACCCCGTCACCCCAGCACTGGGTAATGGGGGAGGGATGAGCAGTTCAGGTCATTCTCAGCTAGATAACAAATCGGAGGTCAGCGTGGGCTTCTGTGTTACATTTTGGGGGGTCCCCTCCTGTTTCGCTGGGTTGCCTCTCTCCACCCCGTAATGTTTCTGCTCTTCTCCACCAAGTTCAGTCCGTTACCGTCCCTAAGCAGGCGGCCTTCTGTAATGAGTCTGTTTCTGTCCCCGCCTGCCAGCTCCCAAATAATGGCATGGAGACTTCTCACTATGAAAGCTCTGCTGATAGCTTGGGCTTGTTCCCAACCTGCCCTTATAACTTCAGTTAACCAGTTTCTACTGATCTATGCTCCATCACGTGGCATTACCTCTTCTTCCGTCTCCTGTCTCCCCTCCCTGTCTCCTCTGGCCCACATTCCTCCTCCTCTCCCGGAAGTCCCGCCTCTACCTCCTGCCTAGCTATGGACTGGTCAGCTTTTTATTCCACCAATCACGTCAGCACATCTTCACACGGCGTACGAGTATCCCACAACAGCCTGCCTTCCCAGCTCCTCCCAACTGTGGTGTTGGCTGGTGTTTCCAGAGACGGTACCCAGGGCAGGTGCCACAGCCCGTGGACAGCGTGGGTTCTGTCCTGTGCTGTGTCAGCCCTACGTAAACCTTTGGATCTGTCTGGATCAAGCTCAGAACTCTTTCAGGCCAGAGTGGGTGACCACGCCTGAATCCCAGCACGCGGGAGGCACAGGCAGGCGGATCTGAGTTCGAGGCCAGCCTGGTCTACGGAGTGAGTTCCAGGACAGCCAGGGCTGCACAGAGAAACCCTGTCTCAAACAACAGTGGCTGACCAGTGTCATAGAGAGTCTTCTCTTAGAGAATCCCAGTGTGCTTTCTGTCGCCGGGGCAGACATGGTGACCAGAACCAGGTTGGAGAGGACAGTGTCTGTCTGGCTTAGACGTCACAGTCCATCATGAGGGACACTGGGGCAGGAACCTGGAGCTGAGGCAGAGGCCGTGGAGGGCGCTGCTTCCTGGCTGGCTGTTGCTCTCCATGCTATTCAACCTGCTTTCTTTTTTTTTTTGTTGTTGTTGTTGTTGTTGTGGTTTTTGTTTTGTTTTGGTTTTTTTGGTTTTTTTTTCTTCTTTGAGACTGAGTTTCTCTGTAGCCCTGACTGTCGTGGAACTCACAGAGATCCTCCTGCCTCTGCCTTGGAGTGCTGGGATTAAAGGCGTGCGCTGCCACTGCCTGGCGCCACTGTGGTTTTTGAAACAGTACCTTAACACCTGGTGCTCTCCTATCCAGCTAAGCTGGCCGGCCACTGGGTCTCGGGGATCTTCCTGTCTGCCCCGCCAGTGCTGGGGTCCCGAGTGTGTGTAGCACTGTGCCTGGCTTTTTGGGTGAGTCCTCATGCTTCCGTGGTGAGGACGTCCTGGTAAGGCCATCTCCCCAGCATCTGCTCACCCCTGCTGCCCCTCGGTTTCTGGAATCCCCTGATCTGATTGGCCAGCCAAGCCTGCCCTGAGTGCCCTCTCACTGACCCAGCCTGGTCCCTGTCGCCAGCCAGTCCTTCGAGGATCATCCATTCCCACTCAGAGGCTGTGCCCGGCCCCTCACTGGCTCACTGTGCCATCCCAGCACTCAGGAGGGGGCAGGGAGGGTTGTGAGTTCAGGCCAGCCTGGCTGTGTGAGCCCCACTCCTCAGAACAGCCGTCTGTTCCAGTCAGGTTTCTGATGTTCCACGGCTGCCTGTAAGGCTGTCGTCTGTCTGTCTGTAAGGCTGCCTTCCTGCCTCTGTCCCTTTGTCCTTGACCCTCCTGGGTCTGTTGTATTGATCTTACCGTGGGATCTTCTTGGAGAAGAATCGATATTTGCCATCAACTCCTTTCCACTTTTATCTTAATTTCTCTTTTAAAAGTTCTTATCTTTCTTTCCCTGAGTTTAGAATCCATGTGTTCACACTTTTGATTATTAGTGGGTGTGTGAAGATGGAGTCTAGGGCCTCAAGCATGCTAAGCAGATGCAAACCACCTAGTCTGCCCTCAGCCCAAGGCCTGACTTTGAAGAGAGAGTGGGGGCGTGGTCGGGGTGGAGCCCCACCCAGAAGCCCCAGTGAGGGGCTGGGGGCGTGGTCATGGTGGAGCCCCGCCCAAAATCCCCCAGTGAGAGGCTGGGGGCGTGGTCGTGGTGGAGCCCCGCCTAGAATCCCCCAGTGAGGGGCTGGGGCGTGGTCAGGGTAGAGCCCCGCCCAGAATTCTCACATAATGCTGTTCTATGCTGAGTTTTCTGTCTTTGTGTCACGGCCATCTTAGTCATGCAGCCATATTTGTTTTCTTTTTTTGTTTTGTTTTGTTGGATTTTTTTTGGTTACTTTTACTCTTTCAAATATGTGTGTGTGTGTGTGTGTGTGTGTGTGTTATCTGTGTGGGAGTATGCATATGGAGATGTGAGTGCAATGGCGTAGAATTCCTGGACCTGGAATTGCAGTGTTGAGCTACCATGTGGACCCTGGGAATCGAACTCAGGACCTCTGGAAGAGCAGCCAGTGCTCTAACCACTGAGCCGTCTCCAGCCCTCGTTTTGTTCTTTTGCTCTCATGCCTTTGTTTCCGTCGTCCTGGGTGGAGGTGGTGGTGGGAGGAAGGCAGGTTCTGTGTGAGAGCTTTGTCGGGCTTGCTTAGGACAGTGTCAGCCCACCTTGGGTGGATGTGACCCGACCCCGGCCGCGTGGGCTGACGTCGTCTGTGGACGTGAGAAGAGATGGTTGGGGTTGGTAAGTTGGTCCATGTACCTGATCAGAAGACTCACGTGGAGCTGGTGCCGTGAGCTGACGTCCCCCAGCCCCTGTGGAGATAGTGGGGGGCCACGCTGAGTCCCACCGTACTGTGGGCTGCTCCTGGTGAGCTGCGCTCCCACGTTGTCCTCCACACCAGGGCAGGGGACCGTCTCCGTGATGGGCCTAAGAATGAATATGTGAACCCTGTTGTGAATACAGCTGTAGACACCACATGAACAGGAGAGCCCTGTACCAGTAAAACTTTATTTATAAAAGCAAGTCAGGGGCCGAAGTGTCAACAATGCTCACAGAAGAATAGAACCCTGTGGGCCTTCTCCTAAGTTGTCTGGGCTTGATTGAGCCAAGCTCTGGGTAGAGGGGCCTGTCTCCTGGTGCTTCACCTTGAGGGGCATGAGGAGAGATTGTGAAGAGAGAGTGAGAGAGAGCGCCTGGCACCAACATCTTCTATTAGACCGTTTTAATTACTATGCAAGTGAAACTGCTATGAATATTCATGTTGGGGTTATTAAGATGCATAATTTATCAGTGGGGTGATTTTAATAACTGTATTAATGGGGTGGGGGAGGGGCCTCCTGAGTTTTGTCATTTATAGAATGGAACGAGATTTGTGCTGGAAGGTCTTGGGGAGTCCTCAACAGTGCCAGGCTCTGGGGGATGGGACACTCTGCTGAGTTCAGGGGTCACCCAGGCTGCTGTGGGCTTCCAGGGCGTTCTGTATACCCCTGGGGTTAATGCTGAATGAGGGTTAAGTGGGACCACAGCAATGTGGGTGTTGCCTGCCTGCCTACCCCACGCACAGCTAAAAATTTTGGGGTGTAGACACCCACAGACTGCACCTGATGCTGGAGGGGTTCCTGGAGCCCCCAGGGCTTCGTCCCAGCCCCCCACTGCCAACACACTGGAACTTTATCCGGGAAACAGGAAGGAGTAATCGAGGGGTGAATATTCATGAGGCTGGGAGATTAATATGCATAATTATGTAAATTAGACCACAATTAAACACGATTCTCCAGGGAGCAGTTGATGAACACAAAGGCTCGTAATAAAGTCTCTGGGGTTTGAAAGTTTCTGGTGCGGAGCTGGGTGGCAGGGGGTGCGTGGGGTGCAGAGGGGAGGCTGAGCACAGGAGCCTGCCGCGCCCCCCACCCCCATCTAGAAAGTGGACGTGGACACTTCAGTCCTGCGCCTGCTTGGTGGTGCATTTACAACAGGGAAACTGAGGCACACAGCATGGTCATGTAGCCAGTGTGGGGGTGGAATCAAGGTTGGACCCTGGGGTCCCTGTGCATAGGGGCGGCCCGGGGTGCCAGGAAGGAGCGAATTTGCTGCAGGTGGAGGCTGTTCTGGGGCAGAGGCCGTTGGCTGCCGAGAGGAGTGTTGGGGGAGATAAGGGCCCGGCCCTGCTTTACCCCGCCCCTCAGGACAAGGTCCTCTGCTCTCCAGGCTGCTTAGCCCGTCTAACCATATACACCACTGACCTTCCTCTGAGGCTGCAGGAGCCCAAGCCAGGTGTTCCTCTGTCCCCATCCAACAGAGTCAGCCTCCCCATTGGGGGCCCCCTTCCAAGGGAGACCCTACTTCTGAAGACCCTTCTGAAGTCACCATGTCTGACTCAGATGCCCAGTCCTGCATGAGCAGACATAGGCCTAAACAAGAGGCCTGGCCATGGGACAGAGTGGGCACAGCAGCAGAGGTTTTGACAGATGAGTAGAAGTCTGCCCCAGACAGCTGGAGGCCACATGACTAAGCTGCAGCGGCCTTTGTAGGAACAGAGTCCCGGGCTGTGGCTGGAAACGCCTGCCTTACTGCTGTGGGCATATCTGGGTGCAGGAGGGATCCTGAAGCCTTCTGGGTCCCCTGGAAACTGGGCTAGGCTTCTCTTTGCCTCCTCCAGGACTTGAGGACCGACCCAGCTCAGGCTCCTGGGGCAGCAGTGATCAGAACAGCTCTTCCTTCGATCCCAGCCGGGTGAGACGCCCGGGTCCCTGGGTCTCCTTTCCCGGGCAGGGGGTGAGGAGTCGGCCTCTGGTCGGCCTCTGGTCGGCCTCTGGGACAGTTGCGCTCAGCCCCTGGGGTCTCCCCCTGCCTGTCTCCCCAGACGTACAGCGAAGGCGCCCACTTCAGTGAGTCCCACAGCAGCCTGCCTTCTGCCACCTTCCTGGGACCGGGGCTGGGAGGTGAGTGTGGCCGCCGCTGTGAGCCCAGGAGGGCCTCGGGGCACAGTGGAACTCCAGACAGCACACCGGTAGCCCCGGCCTCTGCCCGGCCTGGGCATCGAGGCAGGCCGTGTGCCAGATGCCACTTCCCGCACGGATGGTTGTGAACCTGCTTCCGTGGGGAATGGGGAACTGACAGGCAGGGTCAGAAGGCCTGAAAAACCATGAAGGTTGATGTGTTCTAGAGTCCGGAACTGGTCAGCGCTGACCCCGGCTCCTTCCAGAGTGGCCCAGAGTGGCCTCTGCCGTTGTGAGGTGCATGTTCCCTTTTGGGCTTCCTTCTCCGGCCTCTTCCTCGGGTGTCCTGCCTGACAGGGCCACAGGGCAGTTCCCACAGAGGCCAGCTGTGTCCGGTCCAGCCTGTCCTCTCCCCTCAACCCAACGCCCTGCTCCCGTTCCCCAGGGTGGACCCTGTGAGCTCTGAGGGCTGACAGAGTCAACAGCCTTCAGAATCCAGCCACTCCGGAGGCTGAAGCAGGACAATTAGGAAGTTAGGGCTAGCCTGGGCTACGTGAGCCCCCGTCTCAAAACAAATCAGGGCAGGAGAGACAGCTCAGCAGTTAAGAGCGCTTGGTGCTCTTGCAGAGAACCTAGGTTCAGTCGAGGCAGGCCCGTGGTGGCTCACAGCATCCATAACGCTGATCCCAAGGAATCTGATGTCCTCTTCCAGGCACGCACGTGTGCAGACATACGTGCAGGTAAAACACTCATGCATGTAAAATAATAACTCAGACAAAGAAAAGGTAACAGAAGAGCACGCAGGTCAGTTGGTCCCAGTGTTGGAAGGGTCCCCTTGTCCCCTGTTCTGTATCCAGGGGACTGAGCAGCTGGGCCTGGCCAGACAGGACCCTGGCCAGAAGCCTCTGTGACCCCCACCATCTGAGGGGCCCTCCTGGGGTCTCTGGTGACCTCCTTCTGTCCCTTGCAGGCAAGGGCAGCGAGCGGAGCACCTATGCCGCCTTTGGGAGAGATACCAGTGTTGGTGCCCTGAGTCAGGTAAACTGAGGCAGAAGGGCGGAGGTGGCCCGACCTCCGAGATGACCCTTGGGGCTGAGACTGTACCGGGGCCCTGCAGTTGTTAAGCCCCAGCTGGGACCAGGCTGTGCACCGAGGATTGTCATGTTCATGTCACCTCTCAAGTCCCGAGCCGCTCAGTAGCCCCACCCCACGTGAGGAGCAGATCTGGGCAGCATCCAGACATGGTGCTCAAAGCCCTGTCTCCCCTGCTTCCATGGGGCAGGCCCCAGCATGGGCCTCTGTGCCCCCGGGTGAGAGGGTGCATCCTGGGCACTGTGCAGCAGCGAGGCTTGGGGGCCTGGCCCAGCCCTGGTCTGCTCTTGTGGCATTGATCTCCACAGCTGGTAGGGTCCCCAGACGGGGATCGGCCTGGATCTAGACATCAGCCCCAGCTTCCTGGTGTCCTCCTCCTCCAGGCTGGCTTCCTGCCAGGAGAGCTGGGCCTCAGCAGCCCCGGGCCCCTGTCCCCGTCGGGTGTCAAGAGCGGCTCCCAGTATTACCCCTCATACTCCGGCAACCCTCGGCGGAGGGCTGCAGACGGTGGCCTCGGTGAGTTGGGGGGCTGAGGACTGACGCCTGGGCTGGGGGCCGCGGAGCCTCGGTGGCCACAGGGGTGCCAGCCCCTGGGAGGTGATAGGCTGGCGGCACACTTGCACTGAGGGCCTCGCAGTAGGTACCTAGATCTGCACCCACAGGGTGTGCCGGCCCTGGGGCTGCTGCCCCGGCATTGGGGAGCGGGGTGGCCTGGGAGAGGTCTGCTGGGCTGTCCTGACCCCTGGGTTTCTCTGTGCAGGGGATCCCCCTGTGTTTTCTTGAATCGCGATCCTGGAGCCCCGTGGGTGGGACCCTGGGTCTTTAGATTTGTTTTCTGAGATGGGGTTTCTCTGTGTAGCCCTGATTGTCCTGGAACTCACTCTGTAGCCCAGGCTGGCCTCTAGGTCAGAAATTCACTTGCCTCTGCCTCCCGAGTGCCGGGATTAAAGGTGTGCGTCACCTCAACCAGGCTAGGAGCCAGGTTTTCGTGGCTGCGTTCATGAGGCCCCTGACTGCAGTAGGGTCCCCATGAGGGTATGTGGAGAGGGCGGTGGGCAGACGACCTTCCTCCTGCTATTGTTCCCAGCAGATACACAGCCCAAGAAAGTCCGGAAGGTCCCACCTGGTCTTCCCTCCTCCGTGAGTATGGGTCAGGCCTGGAGCCTACCGTCTCTGGCTTGGTGGGTTTTCCATGCCAGGAGCTGTGGCCACATCCTGTGGGTGACCAGGCTTTGAGGGAACGTGTGTGAACTGAGCATGCCCCTCTTCGTCAGGGAAGTCCTTCCTCAGGTCCGCCTCACTCCCTCTTGCTGTAGGAGTGGGTTTTTGTAGCTGCAACCTCTTAACAGTGGTGGTGGTGGTGGTGGGTGATGGGCGCCCTGTGAGCTGGGGCAGCCAGGACCCGCCTATTCCCCAGCCACACCCACCTGCCAAGGCTGGAAGTGTCCCGCCCCGCCCACCGGCTTGGCGTTTGGCTGGTTGCCCATCCTGGCAGATGGTGGCTGGCCCTCGGAGGTTCACGGCGCCATGCGCCTGTGATTTAATCACATTAGGAAAGGCAGTGTGCTGGATTCTCCGGGCTGGCGGCCTCCCCCAGCCCTGGGGAGGTAAGGTCATGAGTTCTAGGGTGGCCTGAGCTACTCGGTGCACCTTGCTTCCTCTGTGTCCCCGGAACCCTGCGGTCCTCACTGATGTCAGTACTAGTGTGGGCCGTGGTGGAGGGCATAGACCAAGGCTCCCCAGAAACACACTGGGGGAGCAGAGCTGGGATCCGAGACTTTGACCAGCAGAACCCAGTTCAGCTTGGTGGAAGTTAACCCAGCAGCCAGCTTAGACCTGCTGCCTGCTCCCCTACCAGGGCAGGCCTGAGCAGCCGATCCCCTCCCGAGTGCTGTGCCAGGGCAGGCCTGAGCAGCCGATCCCCTCCCGAGTCCTGTGCCAGGGCAGGCCTGAGCAGCCGATCCCCTCCCCAGTGCTGTGCCAGGGCAGGCCTGAGCAGCGATCCCCTCCCAGTGCTGTGCCAGGGCAGGCCTGAGCAGCCGATCCCTCCCGAGTCCTGTGCCAGGGCAGGCCTGAGCAGCCGATCCCCTCCGAGTGCTGTGCCAGGGCAGGCTGAGCAGCATCCCTCCCAGTGCTGTGCCAGGGCAGGCATTGGTGGTAGACCCCCACTCTGTTTCTCTAAGCTGTCAGAGTTCCAGCCAGTGCCATCCGGTCAGGGTCGATGCCGTTGGGTGCTCCCTCTACCCCTTCCATGCTGCGGGGGAGCCCGGCCCAGATGCTCGGCTGGGACCCTGCCTCTGTGGCCTAGGATCCCGTCTACCCAGAGGGACAGGGATCCTAGGCCACAGAGCAAATGCTAGATAAGGGAAGATCGAGAGCTGGGCACTGGAGATGGGGCTTTGCGCATTCAGTAGGAGTTTGCTATGTGAAGGCAGGCCACGGTGTTCCCGAGAGGCAGAAGCGGTCTGTAAGAGGCGGTGAAGGAGAGTGAGGTCACCAGCGCCTCAGATCCTCGGGCCTGGGTCGGGCATTCCTGACCGCAGGCGGGGAGGCGTTCAGGAGGGTGGGGCTGGGGAGCAGTGCCCCCCTCCTGACCGTGCTCTCCTGCAGGTGTACCCGCCCAGCTCAGGTGACAGCTACGTCAGGGATACTGTCGCCTACCCCTCCGCCAAGACCCCCAGCAGCGCCTACCCCTCCCCCTTCTACGTGGCAGGTGCGTGAGGCTCGGGGGAGGGGGGGGGCTCTGCAGAGCCAGGTCCCCAGCCTCACCATCCTCCTCCACACAGACGGCGGCCTGCACCCCCGGCGGAGCTCTGGAGTCCCCCCGGCCAGGCAGGCTTTGGTCCCATGTTGGGTGACGCCTCGTCCCCTCTGCCCCTTGCACCGGGCAGCAGCTCTGTGGGCAGCGGTGCCTTTGGGGGCCTCCAGCAGCAGGAACGCATGGTAGGTGCCGTGGTGGTGTGGGCGGGCCCGGGTGGTGCCGGCACCTGCCCGGTCCTGCCCACCCCTCACCCATCGCCCTGGTCCTCGTCTCATTGTCCCCTCAGAGCTACCAGCTGCACGGATCCGAGGTCAACGGCACGCTCCCAGCTGTGTCCAGCTTCGCCGCCGCCGCCTCTGGCACTTACGGGGGAACCTCTGGCCACACGCCACCCGTGAGCGGGGCCGACAGCCTCATGGGTGAGGTCACACTCAGGATTCCCTGGGCCTGGGTGGGAGCCAAGGGAAGGGCCTCGGGGCTCCGTGGAGATGGGACACCTGCGGGGCCCCAGAGCTGGAGGGCGGGGGCCCCTCTTTGTGCCGCCCCAGGTTGGCCCTGGAATATTAGGAACAGGCCCCATGAAAAGTGGGTCTTCCACTGTACTCTGGGGGAAACTGAGGCAAAGGGAGCCTTGTTCGTCAGTGTTGGGCAAGACTTGGACACTGGTCACTGCTGCCTGTGCTGACACCGGGGAGGTGGGTGTCATCACGGGGAGGTCCCATCCGGCTCGCGGGATGGAGGCTCCCAGCGCGGGGCTGACCTGTCTCCCCCAGCAGGTGCCCGAGGGACTCCAGCCAGCAGCTCAGGGGACGCTCTTGGGAAGGCACTGGCCTCGGTGAGCGGGGGCCCGGGCCGGTGGGGTCAGAGCGGGGCTCCGGTGGCCTCGTGGTGGCCCTGACCCCGCCCGTCCCTCTGTCCCACCACTGCAGATCTACTCCCCAGATCACTCCAGCAATAATTTCTCGCCCAGCCCCTCGACGCCTGTGGGCTCCCCCCAGGGCCTGCCAGGTGTGTATGGGATGGGCGTGGGAACCGGAGTGACCTCAGGGCTGTCCCCAGTCGGCAGCCCTGGCCAGGTAGCGCCGTGAGGGTGAGGTGGGCTCCACCTGTCAGACCAGCGTTAGACCCCGATCGCTGGCCGGGGGCAGGGCGATGGTGAGGCACACCACTCCGGGGTGGGTGGTGGCGGGGCATCGGCAAGGGCCGGGGGACGTGGCAGCCGGAAGCCTCTGGACGTCTGGGGAGATGGCTCTGCCTGGTGTGGCGCACACCTTGATCCCGCGCTCGGGAGGCAGAGGCAGGGGGTCTCTGAGAGTTCAAGGCCCGCCCTTGGCTTGGGTTCGGAGCTGTGGTCCTTGGTGTGGAAGGACAGAGAGGAACCGCCCCTGGGGTCCCTGACGTTCACCCGGAAGCTGTTGTGTCGAGGCTGGCTCCTCGGGGTCGGGTTGTGTTCCCCAGTCAGGAGGAGGTGGGCTTGGAAAATGGAGCAGGAGCTGGTGTCTGCGTGGCTGAGGGCGTCCCTGAGGGCGTCCAGCTGTGGGTCTCACTCCTTCCCTGTCCCCAACGCCCGTCCTCCTTCATGCCTTTCCTTCCCCTCCAGGGACATCACAGTGGCCCCGGGCAGGAGCGCCCAGTGCCTTATCTCCCAGCTACGATGGGGGTCTCCATGGCCTGGTGAGTGTCCCTTCCCTGCCGGCCAGGCACCAAGTGCCGGCCAATGCTGGTGCCGCAGAGTCGGAGTACGGAGCCCGTCAGGGAGAGAGGTCGACTCAGCGTCAGAGGGGCAGCTTCGAGAGAGGCGGTGGCTGAGCCTTGGGAAGCCCGGGTCTTCAGGAGGGGCGGGGACAGAAGGGACCCGCTGCCGGGCCGGGGCGCGGTGGGCAGGCCTCGCTGGCACCTCAGATCTTGGCTGTGGTATGTCCACCTGTCACCTGTACTCAGGAGGTGGAGGCGAGAGGGTTAGGAGGAGTTAAAGCGTCTTCAGGTGTGAGGCAGGGGGATGACAGGTTTGACTTCAGCCTGGGCCTCAGAGGGAGACCCTGTGTGCGGTGTGTGTGTGAGCGCACACGCATGTGCACGCTCCCCTCAGCGCCTTCCCTGCCCACACTCACAGCAGAGCAAGATGGAGGATCGCTTGGATGAGGCCATCCATGTCCTCCGCAGCCACGCCGTGGGCACCGCCGGCGATCTCCACGGACTTTTGCCTGGCCACGGGGCACTGGCCACGAGCTTCGCAGGCCCCATGCCACTGGGCGGGCGGCACGCAGGCCTGGTGAGTGTCAGCCTGGGGCCGGGGTGGGTGGCTCACAGCGGCTCTGGCCACGCTGACGTCTCTCCTCCATAGGTCAGTGGAAGCCACCCCGAGGATGGACTCGCCAGTGGTGCCAGCCTGTTGCATAACCATGCCAGCCTCCCCAGCCAGCCCAGCTCGCTCCCCGACCTCTCGCAGCGGCCCTCTGACTCTTACAGTGGTACGTCCCGGCGGGAGGGGGCCGGAGGGGGGCCGGAGGGGGGCCGGAGGGGCGGCGCAGCCGTGCTTAGCTGCTGAAGCGCGCACACCTGAGCTGCGTGCACGGGGCTGTGTGCCGGGGCCGCCGGGGCCTCCTGCGCCTCCTGCGCCCGGGAGCTGCAGTTGGCAAGCCCCGGCCGGGTTCCTGAGAGCCTGGACCTCAAAACTAAAAGCCACAGTGTTGGGGCCGTTGTTCGGTTGGTGCTTTTCACGTGAGAGCCTGAGTGTGCGCCTCGTAAGCCGTCACTGAGGAGCCGGAGGGGCGGAGGGGGGTACACACCGCCGGAGGTGGGAGGGAGGGGGGGACACCCAGCTTAGCGGTAAAACAGCGAGCTCTGGGGGCGGGGTTAAGTGACCAGAACAGGGCACTTGATGGGCGTCTTTCTCTGCTCTCTGTCCTTATTCCTATGTGCGTGTGCATGTGTGTGCGCACACGTGCAAACACCCGCACACGGGCGCACACGGCCTGTCACCTGCCACCGAGGGGCCAAGAGCCGTCAGTGGTCTGACTGGAGATCCTCACTGCAGCCGGAAAGCTTGGGACTGCTGCGGTGTTCTGATTCAGCTGGGGACACTGGGGTCCCAGCAGGGCCAGGCTGGTTCCCGGCGGGGAGCGCTTCTCAGATGCGGGCCTGGGACAGGCGCCGTTCCCACGGTGGAGGTCGGCACGGTGGCGGGCTCGCTCCCTGCAGCCGTTTTCGGGGACGTTAGGGCCAGCGGGCTGTAGTTTAGGGCGAGTGTGGAAGGGAAGTGGGCCGGTGTCTCGGGTGGCGGTGACGCTGAGTCTGGAGGTGACAGGAGGCCCCGGCAGGAAGGTGCGGCCTGTGCGAGGCCCGGGGTCGGCAGAGCCTAGGAGAGAGCAAGGGGCATGGGGGGGGAGGGAGGCTGTGCCGGGGGGGGGGGGGGGGAGAGGCTGTGGCGCGGCCAGCGTGCGGGGCCTCTGGGCTGCGGGAGCATGCGGCCAGTGCAGGACAGAAGTGTCCCCCCTGGAGTTCACAGGTGCCTCCTGGTGGCCTCAGGGACGCCGTTGGCGGTGTTCAGGGCTGTGTGGGGATGGAGTGGGCGGCCAGGGGTGACGTCCCGCAGGAGGCGCCCAGTCCGAGTGTCAACTGTGAACGCGTCTTTTCCACGTTCCCCCGCGGCGCCTCCCCAGCCGGCCCGTTGATCCCCAGGTTGCTCCCGCACCCGGCGTTGTGTGTAGCTGAGGTGACCTTGAACTTGCGGTCTCTTTCTGAGGCCTCCAAGGGCTGGGGTGATGGCATGTGCCACCGCGTCAGCGTTAGGGGTTTAGTGTTTTCTTTTAGACACCTCACTGTGTAACACGGGGGGGGGGGGGGGGGTTGAACCTGTGACCCCTTCTCCTCCATCCACCCCCACGTGCTGGGGCGATGGGTGCCCGCTCTCGGGCTCCTTCTGTCTCGGTCCATCGCTCGTTCCCTGCCCCAGAATTGACAGCAGGGTTTGTCTCCCGCCTGTCAGAGCCGTGAAGGTGCAGTCTTCAAACAGCGCGTGTCCGTCCCCAGTCTGTCCCCAGCCGCCCTGTGCGGAAGCCGGATCCCAGGCCGGATCCCAGTCCTGCTGGGTCAGCCGATCCCAGTCCTGCTGGGGGTCAGGCCGGATCCCAGTCCTGCTGGGGGTCAGGCCGGATCCCAGTCCTGCTGGGGGTCAGGCGGATCCCAGTCTGCTGGGGTCAGGCCGGATCCCAGTCCTGCTGGGCGTCAGGCCGGATCCCAGTCCTGCTGGGGGTCAGGCCGGATCCCAGTCCTGCTGGGGGTCAGGCCGGATCCCAGTCCTGCTGGGGGTCAGGCCGGATCCAGTCCTGCTGGGGGTCAGGCGGATCCAGTCTGCTGGGGTCAGGCCGGATCCCAGTCCTGCTGGGGGTCAGGCCGGATCCCAGTCCTGCTGGGCGTCAGGCCGGATCCCAGTCCTGCTGGGGGTCAGGCCGGATCCAGTCCTGCTGGGCGTCAGGCCGGATCCCAGTCCTGCTGGGCGTCAGGCCGGATCCCAGTCCTGCTGGGCGTCAGGCCGGATCCCAGTCCTGCTGGGCGTCAGGCCGGCCCTGGGTGCGGAGGGAGCGCCTCCAATCGTGGCCTGGGGCAGCAGTCCTGGGGGCCTCGTTCATTTTTCATCTTTCTTTATCTCCCCCACCAATGAGGCTGCACCCCGGCCAGGGGCCCCCAGGGCAGCTTGGTGGCCG
The DNA here is from genome assembly GCF_004664715.2 of Peromyscus leucopus. Taxonomy (NCBI): domain Eukaryota; kingdom Metazoa; phylum Chordata; class Mammalia; order Rodentia; family Cricetidae; genus Peromyscus; species Peromyscus leucopus. The sequence goes on along the minus strand of NC_051081.1, from coordinate 906,285 downwards.
CTGCCCCCCTCATCCCCCGCTTCTTCCAGGACTCGGGAGGGCGGGTGCCGCGCCAGGCGCCAGTGAGATCAAGCGAGAGGAGAAAGACGACGAGGAGAACACGTCCGTGGCCGACGCCGAGGAGGACAAGAAGGACCTGAAGGCCCCACGCACGCGCACCAGGTGCCAACCCCCTCCCCTCGGGCCACGCACGCACGCACGCATCACACGCCACAGGCGCACACACACGTGACACACGTGCACACACGTGACACACGTGCACACAGACCCCGGGAGGCCCCCCAGGCCGCCTCGCCAGCTCACTGTCTCCCTCTGGCCCCGGCCCCCCTCCCCCGTAGCCCAGACGAGGACGAGGACGACCTTCTCCCCCCAGAGCAGAAGGCCGAGCGGGAGAAGGAGCGCCGGGTGGCCAATAACGCGCGCGAGCGCCTGCGCGTCCGCGACATCAATGAGGCCTTTAAGGAGCTGGGCCGCATGTGCCAGCTGCACCTCAGCAGCGAGAAGCCGCAGACCAAACTGCTCATCCTGCACCAGGCCGTGGCCGTCATCCTCAGCCTGGAGCAGCAGGTGCGAGGTCAGTGGGCGGCCCGCGGCCCGCGCCTCCGCCTCCCCCTCCCCGCTGCCCGCCAGAGCGGGGACCCGCCTCCCCGAGCGCCCCGCGCCCGCTGCTCCCTGTCCTGACCCCCTGAACTGACGGCCATGCTCCGCTCCCACACTGCTGCCCTGACCCGTCCGCACACAGTGACCACGTCCACACACACTGACCACGTCCACACAGTGACCACGTCCACACACAGTGACCACGTCCACACACACTGACCACGTCCACACTGACCACGTCCACACACACTGACCACGTCCACACTGACCACGTCCACACACACTGACCACGTCCACACACACTGACCACGTCCACACACACTGACCACGTCACACACACTGACACGTCACACACACTGACCACGTCCACACACACTGACCACGTCCACACTGACCACGTCCACACACACTGACCACGTCCACACATTGACCACGTCCACACTGACCACGTCCACACAGTGACCACGTCCACACACACTGACCACGTCCACACACACTGACCACGTCCACACAGAGACCACGTCCACACAGAGACCACGTCCACACATACTGACCCCGTCCACACAGTGACCACGTCCACACACAGAGACCACGTCCACACACACTGACCACGTCCACACACTGACCACGTCCACACACACTGACCACGTCCACACACACTGACCACGTCCACACACACTGACCACGTCCACAGTGACCACGTCCACAGTGACCACGTCCACACACAGAGACCACGTCCACACACAGTGACCACGTCCGCACACAGTGACCCCGTCCACACACTGTGACCCCGTCCACCCTGACTGACCCCATCCACACTCACCCTGTCCACACCGACCGACCTCATCCACACAGTGACCTCATCCACACAGTGACCCCATCTCCACCGCCTGGCCCTGTCCACACCGTGACCCTGTGCTGGCGATTCCCGACTCCCCACTGACATCACAGCTCTCCCACACCCTGCTCCACAGTGCTCCCTACACTGACTGGTGTCCACGGTGACCTTGTCCTCACCCCGGCTATCCTCACCCCGGCTGTCCACACCCCGGCTGTCCTCACCCCGGCTTTCCTCACCCCGGCCGTCCTCACCCCGGCCGTCCTCACCCCGGCCGTCCTCACCCCGGCTGTCCTCACCCCGGCTGTCCTCACCCCGGCCGTCCTCACCCCGGCCGTCCTCACCCTGGCTGTCCTCACCGCCGACTGTCCTCACCCCGGCTGTCCTCACCCCGGGCCGTCCTCACCCCGGCCGTCCTCACCCGGCCGTCCTCACCCCGGCTGTCCACACCCCGGCTGTCCTCACCCCGGCCGTCCTCACCCCCGTCCTCACCCCGGCCGTCCTCACCCTGGCTGTCCTCACCCCGTCCTCACCCCGGCCGTCCTCACACCCCGGCCGTCCTCACACCCCGGCCGTCCTCACCCCGGCCGTCCTCACCCCGGCTGTCCTCACCCCGGCCGTCCTCACCCCGACTGTCCTCACCCCGGCTGTCCTCACACCCCGGCTGTCCTCACACCCGGCTGTCCTCACCCCGGCTGTCCTCACACCCCGGCTGTCCTCACACCCCGGCCTGTCCTCACACCCGGCCTGGTCCTCACCCCGGCCGTCCTCACCCCGTCCTCACCCCGGCCGTCCTCACCCCGGCCGTCCTCACCCCGGCCGTCCTCACCCCGGCCGTCTCACCCCGGCCGTCCTCACCCCTGTCCTCACCCGGCTGTCCTCACCCGGCTGTCCTCACCCCGTCCTCACCCCGGCTGTCCTCACCCCGGCTGTCCTCACCCCGGCTGTCCTCACCCCGGCTGTCCTCACCGTCCTCACCCCGGCTGTCCTCACCCCGGCCGTCCTCACCCCGTCCTCACCCCCGTCCTCACCCCGGCCTGTCCTCACCCCGGCTGTCCTCACCCCCGGCCGTCCTCACCCCGGCTTGTCCTCACCCCGGCTGTCCTCACCCCGGCCGTCCTCACCCCGGCCGTCCTCACCCCGGCTGTCCTCACCCCGTCCTCACCCCGGCCGTCCTCACCCCGGCCGTCCTCACCCCGGCTGTCCTCACCCCGGCTGTCCTCACCCCGGCTCGTCCTCACCCCGGCCTGTCCTCACCCCGGCCGTCCTCACCCCGGCTGTCCTCACCCCGCGTCCTCACCCCGGCCGTCCTCACCCCGGCCGTCCTCACCCCGCTCCTCACCCCGGCCGTCCTCACCCCCGGCTGTCCTCACCCCGTCCTCACCCCGGCTGTCCTCACCCCGGCTGTCCTCACCCCTGTCCTCACCCCGTCCTCACCCCGGCTGTCCTCACCCCGGCTGTCCTCACCCCGGCTGTCCTCACCCCCGTCCTCACCCCGGCCGTCCTCACCCCGGCTGTCCTCACCCGCCGTCCTCACCCCGGTCCGTCCTCACCCCGGCTGTCCTCACCCCGGCTGTCCTCACCCCGGCTGTCCTCACCCCCCGGCTCGTCCTCACCCCGGCTGTCCTCACCCCGGCTGTCCTCACCCCGGCCCGTCCTCACCCCGGCTGTCCTCACCCGGCCGTCCTCACCCGCCCCCCCGTCCTCACCCCGGCCGTCCTCACCCCGGCTGTCCTCACCCCGGCCGTCCTCACACCCGGCTGTCCTCACCCCGGCTGTCCTCACCCCGGCCGTCCTCACCCCGGCTGTCCTCACCCCGGCTGTCCTCACCCCGGCTGTCCTCACCCCGGCTGTCCTCACCCCGGCGTCCTCACCCCGGCTGTCCTCACCCCGGCGTCCTCACCCCGGCTGTCCTCACCCCGGCTGTCCTCACACCCCGGCTGTCCTCACCCCGTCCTCACACCCCGGCTGTCCTCACCCCGGCCGTCCTCACCCCGTCCTCACCCCGGCTGTCCTCACCCCGGCTGTCCTCACCCCGGCTGTCCTCACCCCGTCCTCACACCCCGGCTGTCCTCACCCCGGCTGTCCTCACCCCGGCTGTCCTCACCCCGGCTGTCCTCACCCCGTCCTCACACCCCGGCTGTCCTCACCCCGGCCGTCCTCACCCCCCGGCTGTCCTCACCCCGGCCGTCCTCACCCCGTCCTCACCCCGTCCTCACCCCGGCCGTCCTCACCCCGTCCTCACACCCTGTCCTCACCCCGTCCTCACCCCGGCTGTCCTCACCCCGTCCTCACACCCCGGCTGTCCTCACCCCGTCCTCACACCCCGGCTGTCCTCACACCCCGGCTGTCCTCACCCCGGCTGTCCTCACCCCGGCTGTCCTCACCCTGGCTGTCCTCACCCCGGCTGTCCTCACACCCGTCCTCACCCCGGCTGTCCTCACCCCGGCCGTCCTCACCCCGGCTGTCCTCACCCCGGCTGTCCTCACCCCGGCTGTCCTCACCCCGGCCGTCCTCACCCCGGCCGTCCTCACCCCGGCTGTCCTCACCCCGGCCGTCCTCACCCCGGCTGTCCTCACCCCGGCTGTCTCTCCAGCCCTCCCCTCACATGGCTGTTTCCCACGCCGATTGCCCCGCCGGTGGCCGCCATCCACCCTGACTGTCCCACAGCCGCCGCCCCGCACTCTGTCCCTGCACTGACCCCCTCCACAGGGAGTCCCCTCGGCCCGCCATCCGGGTGACGATCCCCACGCTGCCTGCCCCCTTCCCTGGAGGGTCGGCCCCTGACTGACTGACTGCCCGCCTCCCTGGCCTTGAGGGCCACCTCTGACACGCCCGGACTCCGCCCTGGCCCCACACCTGACGACTTCAGCCCCGACTGCCCCGTCACCCCCGGCTCTTGCTAGCCTGTCCTTATCCCGGAGCCTGGCCGTTAGGGGCCAGGGCCCCCACCCCAGGAGCCCAGAGGTGCCAGCTGGTGTGGGGACCGCTGTCCCTCTTCACCTTGTCAGGGCCCCGACCCACCCTCTGAGAGCATCTTCCCTGACTCAGTTTCCCCATCCCTGATGGTGTTCATCCACCTGCCCAGGGCCGGTGAGGGGGGCTACAGCTTGGACCCACCCCGCTGCTTCCTCCGCCTGCACCCGCCCTGGCCCGCCCGCCCGCCGCCCGCCGTTAACCTTTCTCTCCTGCAGCATGGTGGCCTCTGCCCAGCCGTCCACTGTCTCCTTGGCTCCAGGGTCTCTGTCTGTGGCGGCAGAATGCGCGGCCCACCCTGGGCCCCGCGTCCGCCTCCTCTGCTCTGTCTCTCACGCTGTGCTCTCCCCTGGCTGTCCCCTGCTTGCCACATGCCGCCCCTCACCTCGCACCTGCCGCCCCGTGGACAGGGCTGGCCGCACCGCCACCCCGGGGCCTTTTGTCCCATCGGGCCCTCCGTGGCCTCGAGGGAAGAAAAGGTCCGTCGGGCACGCAGCCTCTGGTGCCCACATGCAGTTTGGTCTGTGCGCTTGTCCTGAGGTCTGGGGCCACCGCCGCCACCCGGAGGGATCTGGTCCATCGAGGGCAGCAGGGGACATGAGTGGCAAAGGCCTTCACAGCCCAGGTGCCAGGGTTTTGACTGCCACCCGCTCCCCCCGGGAGGAGACGGAGGCGCAGGTTCAGCACAGGGTGAGGGGCCTGTGCCAGTGCGTGCTTCCTGTCAGGAAGCCTCAGGCCGGAGCAGGGACAGGGTCTCAGCCTCGTGGTCGGTCCTCTGCAGCCACTGCACGGACGTCCGTCAGTGGAGGAGACAGTGGCCCGGCCGGGGTGGCCGGGGCTCTGGGGCGCGGGGCTCAGGCCTGAGGCCGTTTGCTCTCACCAGCCCTGGCTCGGTCCAGGCCTCAGCCTTGCGGGGCAGCCCAGCCCTGAGTCCTGTCACCCAGAGCCACGAGCAGGGGCAGGGACAGCTCAGAACCCACTGCCCTGTAAGGCCACCTCCCCCACACGTGTCAGGGGACAGTGAGGCCTCTGTCCTTCCCCGAGGGACCGACCACCCGGCCTCCCGGAGACCTGGGTCTAAGGACACACACACACACACAGACAGATGCCCTTAGCGGGTGTCGCCGGCACAGGGCGCCCCCCCACACTGTCACCGCACACGTTAGCACATAGCACACGACGGCCCGGCCGCCCTGACGGAGGCCCGGTGCTGTGACCCAGCAGTACGGACGAGGTGCTGTCCCTGGAGGAGAAGGACCTGAGGGACCGGGAGAGGCGCATGGCCAATAACGCGCGGGAGCGGGTGCGCGTGCGGGACATTAACGAGGCCTTCCGGGAGCTGGGGCGCATGTGCCAGCTGCACCTCAAGTCGGACAAGGCGCAGACCAAGCTGCTGATCCTGCAGCAGGCCGTGCAGGTTATCCTGGGCCTGGAGCAGCAGGTGCGAGGTAGGCCGCGCCCGCCCCATCCTGCTCTGCCCCGGCCTGTTGCTGGCCGGGGGTAGCCTCGGCACAGTCCCAACCCTCCCTCTCCCCACCCGGGGACCGTCTCCCACCGTGCTCTCCTCCCCCACTCCCCCCAGAGCGTAACCTGAACCCCAAAGCGGCCTGCTTGAAGCGGCGGGAGGAGGAGAAGGTGTCCGGCGTGGTCGGAGATCCCCAGCTGGCGCTGTCAGCTGCCCACCCTGGCCTGGGTGAGGCCCACAACCCGCCCGGGCACCTGTGAGCCGTCCCATGGGTCTCCGTGGGACCAGGGACCACTGCACTCTGCGTCCAGGGTGCGCCAGGACGGTCCTGGGTGAGCGGGTCTCCAGCGAGGCGCGGAAGAGGGCTCCGGCTCATCATGGCGGCGGCGAGGCTCCAGGAACGCTTCGGGGCCTCGGGGCTCGGGGCAGCCGTGTCCTGGCCCCAGTAACCAACGTAACCAAGCTGAGGGGAGCACCCCCTCGATTAACGGAAACTGGAAACAAAAGCAGCATGCTCACTTTTCAGAAAAGAAAAAAGATGCCTTAACTGTGGAAGAGTCGGGCCGCACCCTGGCGAGGGGCGGCCGGGGACTGGCTTCTGGTTCAGAGCCACCAGCACATCGTGCCTAAGCGTATTTTTTTTAAGGAGAATAAAAGAACATTAGTTATCAGATTTTTTTTTTAATGTAGACAAAACTTAGCAAGAACGAGGCCTTCCGTGTCTTATTGTTATTTTTTTTAGCTTTCTTTTGCGTATGTTTTGTAAGCAACAAATTTTTGTATAAAAGTCTCCTGTCTGTTGCTGTTTCTAGAGCTCAGTGTCATATTTCATGGTCTACGAGGTTATTAAAGTAGCATTCAAAAGACCCAGTGTTGATCTAAGGGTCACCCTGCCTAGTGCCTGGCACAGAGTCTGGATGTCCGGTGTCCCCTCCCTCTTCCCACGAGCCCAGAGCCTGCTTGTGCCCGGCACGTGCTCACAGCCAAACCGCAGTCTGCCCCTCTCGAAAGGTGACTAGTTGTCCCCGTGGGGCTTGGACTTAATGCTCCTTTTTTCTCGCTGCCCTGAACGCTTGGGTAACAGGTTGTAGGGTCTCTAAAGGGACAGAATTGGTGGAGTGGATATATAGATAGACAGATAATTAACGCAGTGGGCTGGGGCGTTAGCGTGGCTTAAGGGCTGTGGTCTGGGGAGTCCTAGTTCAGCAGTTCTCAGTCCTCCAGCGGGTCTCGCAGCCCCAGTCCAGCGCTGGAGGCCTGGAGGATTCCTGGGGAACTGCTGCTCTCAGTCTGCACCGGAATCTGGGGGGTGGGGGGGCTCCAACACCAGTGAAGGAGCCTCAGCCGCAGGGCAGATGAGCCGGCCAGCCAGAGCCGCGAGCGGGCGGGGAGCAAACGCTTCCTCCTTGTGTGGGCTGCCGCCGGAAGGTGTGGCCCGGGTTAGGGTCCAGTCAGGAGAGCCCCCCCCCTAGGTGTACCCAGCTGCTCGGGTTGGTTGTTCCAGATGTAAAGTTAACTGTACTTAGGTACCATTCACGCAGCCGCAGCTGGCTCTTCAGGAGATGGCTCTGGCTTTGGCTCCCCTCCCTCTGTCAAGGGGTCCATGAGTCCCTTCCAAGTATCTTCACCCATTTTTCAGATCCCTGTGGCATTTCTTCCCGTCCTAGACCCTGGGGAGGATGTTGGGGGTCTGCCGAGGACTCCCTACAGCACTCTGTTCACACCTGCTCCATGCTGACCTCTGTGCCCACAAGCTACCCTCCCTTTGGAGACCCCAAAAATCGCCAGTGAGGAGATTTTGTTGGGAACCATGGAACACCTTGTTATGACAGTATTCACCGCTTTGGCTCAGGGACTCAGCGCCTCTGGAAGCCTGTGGGAGGAACAGCTGGATTGGAGGGCACACGAGATTGCCAGACCACATCCCTGCTCCCATGGCCGGTTCTCAATGTGGTCCAGCAGGCCACGGGGGCTGCTCCAGGTTACCTGTCTGCTGGGTTATCCAGGAGCAATCGACCTGCCCTCAGCCTGAGCATCCCTGAGTCCCTGTGTCCCAGGAGGGTTCATAGACGCTGTGCACACGGCTGCCCAGCTGCAGGGCCACAGAGGGTGGTGGACTGAGGTTGTGGCTCAGTTGGTAGAGTTCTGCCCGTGTGTGTGCATGCAGCCCTGGGGTCCGAGATGAGCTGTGTGTGTCTCTGCCTCCCTGAGCTGGAGTTAGAGGGTTGTTACCGGACCTCTTTACATAGGAGCTGAGTATTGGAAGTCAAGGGGCAGGGCGTTTGTTTTTGAACCTGGTTTCTCTGTGTAGCCCTGGCTGTCCTGGAACTCACTCTGTAGACCAGGCTGGCCTCGAGCTCACAGAGATCAGCCTGCCTCTGCCGAGGTTAAATTAAATCGCACTGTGTATGTCTGTTTGGACCTTGCTGTGTAGTGGAGGACAGCCTTGAACTCAGCTCCAGATTCGTCAGTTTCCCAAGTGCTAGGATTAGAGGCATGGTTGCCCAACTTTGTTATTTTTAAATTGTAAGTATATGGGTATTTTGCGTGTACATGTATGTGTGTGTGCACCGTGTGTGTGCAGACTGTGAACTGTGACAGCCAAAAGAGGGCATCGTATGCCCCAGAATTGGGGTTACAGGTGCTTGTGAGCAGCCGTGTGGGTGCTGGGAACCTTGGTCCTCTGCAAGAGCAGCTGGTGTTCTTGCCCATGGATCCTCCTCTCCTGCCCCCTCCTTAGTTTGTGGGATGAGGTCTTTGAACCCGGAGCTTAACTAACCCGTTAGGCCAGAGTAGCTCAGCACCGAGCCTGTGCCTCCGGTGTCTGCCTTCCTGGTTCCAGGGTTAAAAGTGGAGAGGTAGCGAGGCCCACCGCTGAGATCCCAGCACGGCGGTCTCTGTCGGTTCTCGGCTAACGACGGTGGCACAATGGAACCTGCGGTCCCCAGGGAGGACCCCGGTTACTGTGGGGTCCAGGAGGGAGTCCAGCGCTGAGCAGATACCGCATGCCAGTCCAAACACTAGACACTTCAAAAGTGGGGACGAAGGACGGAGCTCCCTATGGGCTTCTGTGCCCCTGCATCCGGGTGGGGCAGCCCCCAATGCTCGCTGGGGGATGTGTATCTGAGGGTGTGCCTACCCACCTTCTGCTGGTCTGCCCAAGCTGGGAAGGCAGACAAGACAGGGACTTCAGCGGAAGGTTGACCAAGGAGGGCCTGCCCGTGTGCCAACCAAGGGACCCCAAGGTGTCCCGTAAGGAAGATCCGAGCAAGTGGAGGGTACCTCCAGTCCAAGCCTCCCCCTCGGGGCCCTGCACAGGCCCCTTGCCTGTGTGGCCTGGTAACTCCTGTTCAAACGGATCAGGGGCAGGCCTGGGGCTCCGTGGGTAGCCTGCTCTTCTGGCGTGCACAAAGCCCTGGTTCCACCCCCAGCCCTGCCTGCCTATACCAGCTGGAGGTGCAGGCCCAGGCTTAGGAGGTGGAGGCACCTTCTCACTAACAACAGTGTGTGGGTTTGGTTTTGTTTGTTGACATTGTTTGTTTGTTTGTTTTTCGAGACAGGGTTTCTCTGTAGTTTGGCGCCTTTCCTGGATCTTGCTCTGTAGCCCAGGCTGGCCTCGAACTCACAGAGATCTGCCTGCCTCTGCCTCCCGAGTGCTGGGAATAAAGGCGTGCACCACCACCTCCCGACCTGTTTGGTTTTTCGGGACAGGGTTTCTCTGTGTGGTTTTGGAGCCTGTCCTGGAACTCGCTCTGTAGCCCAGGCTGGCCTCGAACTCCCAGATCTCCCGCCCGCCTCTGCCTCCCGAGTGCGGGGATTAGAGACGTGCGCCCCCGCCAGTGTGTATTATTAGTCATCACGTTAGTACCCGGGCCGCACGGGGACAGCATCAGGACGCGCTGCATCAGGACCACAGCTCAGAGCCTGGGAGCGGCCGGCAGGCTCGACGCCCCGCCCACAGGGGCGGGGTCTAGCAACGTCTGTCAGCCCTCCCCGGAAGTAAGATGTCAATGTCTTCTGATCCGGCGAGCACCGCCGCCGGAAGCGGGTGGTGCGTTTCCCTGCGCGCGTGCGCCGTAGGTCCGCACATGCGCAGTGCTCCGGGGCAACGGGAACGGGGTGACCCAGAGTGCCGAGACCCTGCCGCGATGTTGGGCAAGTTTCTGGGCCCGCGCTACCGGGAGTTGGCCAAGAACTGGTGAGGAGCCCGCCCACCGTCCCACCCGGGTGCCCTGGGAACGTGGGGGAAACTGAGGCTGGGGCAGCTGAAGTATTCCCGGACACGGTGCAGGTAGAGGATCCAAGGTCAGTCTGAACTGCCCCGAGCCTCAGTTTCCCCAGCCCGACCTGTGCGGTACGGATCGTGCCCTGGGCTCCGACGGCTCCGGACTCCGACTTTCAGCCCGGCGCCTTGCAGCCTTTGGCTCTGATTTTGCCTTCTTTAATTTAATTTTATTTTTTTTGAAGCAGTGTTCCTGTAACCCTGGTTGGCCTCAAACTCCCGGCAGTCCCCCTGCGTCCCACTCCTTCAATACTGAAATCACGGGCACCCACCATGCCCCGAGTGTTCTGGTTGCATGCGTATCTGGACCGTGTAGCCTGGTAGCCGCGTAGGCAACGAGGGCATCGGATCCCCTGAACGCAGAGCCCAGATGGTTGTGAGCACCATGTGGGTGCTGGGAATTGAACCTGGGTCCTCCGGAGGAAGAGGCATCTCTCCAGCCCCTTTAGTCCCTTTTTAAATTTCAGTGTATTTCCACTTACATGTATGTGTGTGAGTTTGTGCTCACGAGAGTGCGGGTGCCCGAAGGGTCCAGAAGGCGTTGGATCCCCTGGAGCTGGAGACGTGGATCTTCTGCAAGAGCAGTGAGCTCTCCCAACCACTGAGCCGTCCCTCCAGCCCCCACCTCCGGGCTTTTAAGTTTTTTTAATTTAATTTTAATTATTGCTTTTTGCAACGATGGCAGTGAGATTCGGGACCCTAGACCCGTAGTCAAGCTCACAGCTCTAAGTGACAGCGCCAACCCTCAAACGGCTGTCATCCCGGTGTGCCAAGTCTGCAGCTGTGGCCCAGTGGGTGGACCACTCGGCCAGCTCTGTGGCCCAGGCCTCAGCACGCCGGCTTGGCAGGGGGCGCAGGAGGATGAGGAATTCAAGGCCAGCTTTGGAGACAAAGATCAAAACTTATCACATTAATACTGCAGGCCCAAAGTCACCCTTCCAATCTCTCACGCAGTTCTGAGGTCTTAGGGGCCATCCCGGGTACCACAGACCTGTCATGGGCCTGTCAGCCCAGCACTGGGGATCTGCAGGCAGGAGAATCAGGAATTCATGCCTGTCCTCAGCCATCGTGAATTCCAAGCCAGAGTGGGACACATGGAACCCTGTCTTAATAAACAGATGATGGATAGATGGTAGATACATAGATAGATGACAGATTATAGATAGATTATAGAGTAGATAGATGATACATGATAGATAGGTAGGTAGATAGATAGATAGATAGATAGATAGATAGATAGATAGATGATAGGGAGATAATAAAAGTGCATCAATGCCAACAGCTGTACCACGCCTACCCACAGGATAAGCTGTGTCGTATTGGTGACCTCAGTGGACAGCAGCATAGATTTTGTGATTGCTACAGGCAGAGGCCACCTGCTGGGAGGCCAGGACGTGTGGCTCACTTGTGGGAGGTGCCAGCCTGTGTGTCTCGGTAGGGGACAGTGGAGGTTGGGTTCTGGCAGTGTAGCCGGGTGCCTGGTATCTTGGCGATCTGCACAGTTGAGGTTCACAGGCTCGCTCTCTCTTCCAAACTCCACGTGGCCCCACTGGCCATGACCAACTGAACCCAGCAGCCTGGGACTGTCGCCCGAAAGGGAAGGGTCCTACAGTGAACCAACCCCGAGTCCTGAGCTGACCCAGACGAAGGTTTCATGGCTGTCCAGTGCTTGGAATCCAAGTTCTTTTTTTGTTCATTTGTTTTTTTGAGAAGGTTTCTCTGTGTAGCCCAGGCTGGCCTCGAATTCAGAGATCCACCTACCTCTGCCTCCTGAGTCCTGAGATTAAAGGTGTGCGCCCTCAGGCCCAGCCTTTTAGGCTGGTTGTGAAGCAACAGCAGCCTTCCTGCCTCAGCCCCGTGGTCAGGCACTGGGAGGGCTCTGGACCGTCATCAGCGTGGGATGTCGTGGCAGAAGATTCTCGAAGGCGAAGTCAGCAGCAGCTTCTAACTGCCTCTGTCCCCCCCAGGGTCCCCACAGCAAGCATGTGGGGTGCTGTGGGTGCCGTGGGGCTCGTGTGGGCCACAGACTGGCGGCTGATTCTGGACTGGGTGCCTTACATCAATGGCAAGTTTAAGAAGGATAATTAGGCAACCCCTCGCCACACACAGGATCTCCCTGGTGAGTCCGAGTGTTGGGCCTGACTGCTGTGGGTTGGGGGTTCTGGAGTGGTTCTGGAGGGGATCCCTGACACGTCCCCATACCCCAGGATTTTGGATCCTGGTCACAACCTCAGCTGCTAGACTGGCTAGCAGCCTAGCTCACGGAGCTGGTGCCCAAGTCTGGGGGATGCAGACTCCATTGTACAGATGGAAGGGCTGAGGGCAGGCAACACTGTGTGTCCTCAAGCCACGCCACAACTGGCTCTTTGGTTATGTTGGTAGCTTGTTGCCCACAGTACAGTCCTGTGTAGACCACTCATGCCCAACGTGTGCGCGTGAGTGCACTCGTGTGTGTGTGTGTGTGTGTGTGTGTGTGTGTGTATGTGTGTGTGTGTGTGTATGTGTGTGTGTATGCACATGCACAGGCATGGAAGCCAGCGATTGGGGTGGGTGATTTCCACTCTCTATCTCCACTTACTGCCTTGAAACCAAATCTCACTGAACCTGAAATCTGCCTCTGCCTAGGCCATCTGGCCAACCAGCAACTTCTTGTCTTCTTCCTGTCTCTTGCCGCCTCCCTCCCTAGAGCTGAGGCTATGAGCATGCACAGCAGTGCCTGACTTGTGTGTGGTGCCAGAGCGTGGGTCCAACTTCTTACACAGCAGGCTTTCACTTACACACACACACACACAAACCCCTACACCCCTGCAGTGCCCACAGAGGCCAGAAGAGGGCACCAGAGCCCCTGGACCTGGAGTCACTGGGGTTATGAGCTGCTGTGTGGTTCTGGGAACTAAATCCAGGTCCTCTCCAGAGCGGCTGGTGTCCGTCACTTGCTGGACCGTCTCCAGTGCCAACCACACAGGCCTCTGAACCTGAGCTCGTGCACTGGCTGGACTGGATGGAACTTGGGTCCAGTGCTTCTGTGGCGGGCACTTTGCCCATTAATTACCCTCCCTGCCCTCTTTCCCATCCTCCAGACAAGGGCCTGTAGCTCCTGTGACACTGTTGGCATCGTTCACAGCTCGGGGCCCTGGGCTGGCCCCTGTGTGCTGAGCTCACCCTGTGCTGTCCCCTCCCAGGTGCCACATCCTGCTGCCCTCAGGAACAGCTCAGCCCAGTGGAGGACGCTGAGGACGCCGGACGCTGAGGAAGCCCGCATCGTCCTGGGGGAGCCTCTGCATTGATGGACACTTGGGCTGCCTTCGTGGGTTTAGCATTAAACCTTGTTCTTACACCTCTGACGCCTGGGTCTCCTCATGCTCCACCTGGCTCCCTCCTCGTCATCCTCCTCAAGGCTTCCCCAATTCAGGGGTCCTTTCAGCACCCAACGTTTGGACGTCTGGAAAAGTCTTCAATGGCAAGCAGAAATCCTTGCCACACTGAAGTATTTTCTGGATAGAAACGGCGCAGTGCGTTCCCGGGGGCTGACTGTAAGTCACGCAGCTTTAATGCTGTAAATAGTGTTCAGAGTCCCTGCAGCCCCCGCAGCCCCCGCAGCCACACAGCAGGACTTCTGCCTTCATGGTTTAGTTTGTGTTGAGACAGGGTCTTAGGTAGCCTAGGCTGGCCTCAAAGTCAGTATGTAACCAAGGCTGCCTTAAACTTCTTACCCACGCCTCTGCCTCCCAAGTGCTAGGACAACAGGTGTGATCCCCCATGCCCGTGTTTGTGGGCCTGAGAGGCTCCCCAGGGCTTCCTGTGTGGTAAGTGAGAGCTGTACTGAGCTACAGCCACAGCCCTAGAAAGTGCTGCTTCGGTTATAAAAAAAAAAAAAAATGCTGCCATCCATCCTGGTGCAACAACACACATTTTCTTTTTTCTTTTCTTTTTTTTTTTCTTTTTTTTTTTTTTGGTTTTTCGAGACAGGGCTTCTCCGTGTAGCTTTGTGCCTTTCCTGGAACTCCATTTGGAGACCAGGCTGGCCTCGAACTCATAGAGATCCGCCTGCCTTTGCCTCCTGAGTGCTGGGATTAAAGGCGTGCGCCACCACATTTTCATCTGAGTTCCAGACAGTGGGCGATTAGTGACTTTCATCTCAGAAAGTCCTGGGTACAGTGGCACCCACCTATCCTGTCAGCTCTCTGGACATTGAGTCAAAAGGATCAAGAGGTCAGGGTCATCCTCTGATACTTGGAGAGGCCAGCCTGGGCTCTATAAGACCTGGTCTCCAAAAAGAGTGTTGTGGCGACAAAAAAGAGTTTGGAGATCCTCTGTGGTAAAGAGCCCATGTTCTTGCAGAGGACCCAGGTTCTAGTCCCAGCACCTACATAGCAGCTCCAGTCCTGGGATCCATACCCTGTTCTGGCCTCAGTGAGCTCCAGAAACACATGGTGCACAGACATGTGCACACACATAAATCTTTAATAAGAGGGCCCGGGCCCGGGAATGCAGGCCTGTCATCCCAGCTACTCAGGATGCTGAAGCAGGGGGATTGGGAAGTTAAGGCCGGCTTGAGAGATTTAGTGAAGCTTTTGGTCAAGCAGGGTCCTCCCACCCTCGGGAGGCTGAGGCAGGATGGGGAGAAGGACAGCCGGGGCTGTCCCAGACCAGGCTAAAAGGGAGGCCGGGCTGGCTCCATCAGACCTGAGCCTCTGGGTTATTCAGGCGTGTGATTCAGGAAAACTACAGGTCAGAAACCGGGCTGCGGATGCAGCTCCTTAGCATGTGCCAGCCTCCATGCCCTGCACCACAGTGTGCCAGTGCCCACCTGTCATCCCCGAACGTGGAGGTGGAGCTGAGAGGATCACTGCGGGCGTCCCCGGCTACGTAGAGGCTGGGAACACCCTGAGCGACTTAAGACCTCCTATTAGTCTAAAAAAAAAATGGAGCGGGCGATAGTTCAGTTTTCTGCTTGCCAAGCAAACATGAACCCTTTCCCCAACACCCACAGAAGAGCCCAGCAGGGCACGTGCCTGTCACCGTGGTGCGGGTACCTCCCTGGCCCGCCTGTCCAGGCAAAACAGTGAGCTACAAGTTGAGAGACGGTGCCTGGGAAAATTAGATGGTTCTGGATGGGAAAATGTACAATTCTTGTTTTTAAGTTATTTTTCCAAGACAGGGTTTCTCTGTGCAGCCCTGGCTGTCCTGAATCTCACTCTGTAGACCAGGCTGGCCTCGAACTCACAGAGATCCTCCTGCCTCTGCCTCCCGAGGGCTGGGATCAAAGTTATGCTCACCACTGCCCGGCAAGAAGAAACTTAAAAAACAGTTTTGGGTGAAGCCGAGAGCGGTGTGCACGTCTGTCAACCCAGCAGTGTGGATGCAGAGGCAGGAGGGCTGCCCGGGGTACGCAGAGGTGTGCGGGATTGGATTGGAGAGACACTAGATCCCCTGGCACAATAGGCGAGTCCCTGCCAGACGCACACTGCGCAGGTGCAGCCGCTCCCAACCCCAGGACGGGCCCGGCGGAAACGAGTCCAGCGCGGTAAGGACCAGGTGCGGAGCGCTCGCTGCTTCAGGAGTGCAGGGCGCAAGCGCGGTGGGTGTCCCGCCCCCACCACGCTGATTGGCTGTCTCTGTCTCGAGGCGGGACATACAAGTGAACGGAGACGTCCCGGGCACTCTGATTGGCCGGGCTCCCAGGCCGCGTGTCCCGCTAATGAGCCTGGGCGGGGCCGCGAGGGGCTTTCGAGCGGAGGAGCGCGGACTGACCCGATTGGCCTGCCCGTCGCGGGGCGGGGCCGAGGCTGCGCCTGCGCAGAGAGCCGCGCCTGCCGTCCGACGAGTCCCACGAGCCGGGAGGGGCGGGGCCGGCCCCGCGCCTGCGCAGTCGGGCCCCACGCGCGGGCGGGTGGGCGGAGCGGCCCCCCTAGCGGGGGCTGTGGAGCGCGGGGAGGGGGCCGAGCGGGTGGCAAAGCCGGCGCGCGCCCGGCTGGGGGCGGAGGGCGGAGGCCCGCGGGGCGGAACAGCCGCGGCGAGTGGCGGCGGCGGCGGCGGCGGGAACCGAGGCGGCGACGAGCTTGGGGTCGCGACTGGCGGCGGCGGCGGCATCGGCGGCGGCGGGCCCGGAGGCGGGCGCGGAGCCGGGGCGCGATGGAGCGGAAGAGGTGGGAGTGCCCGGCGCTCCCGCAGGGCTGGGAAAGGGAAGAAGTGCCCAGGAGGTCGGGGCTGTCGGCCGGCCACAGGGATGTCTTTTACTATAGGTGAATGAGCGCGCCGGCCGCGCAGGGCCCCAACGGGCGCCTCCCAGCGGCCTCTGCGGCGGCCTGGGCGCCCCGGCTGCGGGCCGCGGTCTGGGCCGGGCGACGTGCGCACGAGCGAGCGAGCGCGCGAGCCGGCGTGCGTCCTACGTGCCGGGTCGCGGCCACTGCGCACGCGCCAGGCTCGGCTCAGCGCCCCGCGCGCGTGCGCCCGGCCCCGCGCCGCGCCTCCCGCCCGTGCGCCCCGCTCCGCGCGGCTGCCGCTCAGCGCGCGTGCGCCACGCGGGGCTCCCGCGGGCCCAGTGCGCGTGCGCGCCGCCCGCCGCGGCAGCCTCGTGGCTCGGCGCCCGTCCGTGGCGCCAGCTTTTGTCCTCTGCGGAGTCGGGGACCGTGCGCGCCGGGCGAGGGGCGCCCAGCCTTGGCCAGACGCCGCTGGGAAGCGGGGGTGGGAGGCGGGACTGACCCTGGGGCCCTCGTGGGGAGTTCGCGGGGACCACGCCGAGGTTCCGGGGCGCGGGGCGAACCGCCCGGGTGGCTCGATCCCCTCGGCTGCACGTTCTGCCGCCTCGCCCCCCCCCACGCCCCCATTTCTGCGGCCGTCCCGCAGCCCTTGCTCCCAGTCGTGCCCCCAGAAGTCACATCTGCCATAGCGGCTTCTGACCGCTGAGAACATTGGCCTCTGTTGGTTCCGTGTCCGAGACTGTTTTTTAATTTTGATGCAGTGTCTAGGTAGTCTCCGTAAACCCGGTGGCTTGCAGCCTCGCGGGCAGGGCGGTGACAGCTGTCGGATTGCAGCCCGCACCTGCTGTCCTCCCTCGGCTCTTTGTGCGGTGGGGTGGGCACAGCACCCTGGGCCTTGTGCATGCCAGGCCCGCACCCTGCCGCTGAGCCACATTCCCAGGCGCCCTTTGCTCATTGCAGCCACAATTGCATGGCGGCTTTGTGGGGAGGTTCTGCGGGCCCCTTGGTCTTTTGGAGTCCCAGGTTCCTTTAGGTCTGAGAAGAGGGGCGGGGCTGTTGGCTCCTAAGGGACGACGGGGTTTTCCCATGGGGCCGCTAATGGTGTCTCTGGGTCCCATGTGCATGCGGCCCCGCTCCCTTCTTCCTGGCTTGCCCAGCCTTGCTGGAGCTTTTTAAAGCCTGTTGGCCCCGGTGTTCTGTCCTCCAGAGTCCGTAGGCCATGACCCCAGCGCTGCCACCTTTTTCCTGGGCACCTCAAGCCTCCGCGGCTCCCCAGCCTGCTGCTGTCCTCACCTCTGTCCAAAGCACAAAGTGTGAGAAGCGCCTGGTGGGTGCTGTGGCCTAGACAACGGGCCCTCCTCCTTTGGGAGTTGGTCCAAAGCCACCTTGTCCCCGGGCTGTAGTCACCCCGCTTACCCTGCCCTCGCATATCCATGCCCAGAACAGCTGCAGACGCCACCCACTCCTTTGTGCATGGCATCCTGTCAGTCAAGACTGTTCGTGAGCTTCCTCCCTGAGAACCCTCCCACACGTGGCCCGACACCATGTCAGCTCTTCGGCCTGGGAACTTTGTCCCCAGTGCCACTGCAGGTCTGCACTCTGCCTGCTGAGGGCAAGCTCGAGCTGCGGGCTCTGTGGGTGCATTACATGGTCCTGTGTGGATCTGCACAGCAGTGCTCAGAACACAGCCTGCACCGTTTGCCACACACCCACCTCACAAGGCACCCCACCTTTGAGACACGGTCTTGCTATGTAGCCCAGGTTGGCCTGGAACTTGGGACCTCCTTCCTCAGCTGAGAGGCATGTGCCACCGTGCCTGGTTTTGTTTTCTAAATTAATACAGCTTTGTTGAGATGATTCAACCTGTATGCCAAACTCACTCACTAGAGGGCCGTGGGCTTTTGGCGTGTCCACACAGGAGGGATCACCGTCACACACGACTTTGGAGCATTTGCCATTTTAAAATGAGGCCCCAGGGGCTAAGGCCGGAGCTCAGTGAGTAGACTTCCGCCTGGGGCTGGTTTGCTCTGGTTTGTCCCCATACCAACCACAAAAACCAGGCTTCAGTGCCCGTCATCACCACATTCAGAAGGTGGAGACAAGGGGCCAAGGTTTCAGTGAGGCAAAGCCTTTGCCTCACACCACTCATGCTCCCTCCCACCCCCTAAGCAGCTGCCAATCAGAGGCCTGGGCCTGGCTGGGGTCCACAGCTGGATTGGAAGCTTGAGGCACACGTGGGCTCAGTGCCAGCCCAGTGCTTTTGGGACCCCAGGCCCTGGCATGCAGTGTGGCTGGGGTGCCTCATTTCTGTGTGGTGCTCACACTGGGGAATCTCCTGGCCCAGTGGGGCGTTGTCTGTCCGGACAGGACAGCCACATACAAAAGGTTCCCAGCAGACACCACCATGTGAGCTGTAAAGAGGGACAGTGAGTGATTGCCAGCAAGATGTAACGGCAGCCGACTGCCAGAGCTCCCCACAGCTGAGACTAGGATGGAACCCGGAGCCTGCACACGCTACCAGTGCTATCTCACCGCTGAGCGGCACCCAGCCTGCCACCACTTCTGCTTCTTGTTCTGGAACATTCTCTATCCTATCCGTGGGGCCCCCCATGCTTCACTCAGTGCGATGTCCTCAGGGCTCCTCCATATTGTAATATGTCTGAGCTTTGCTCCTTTTCACGGCTGAGTAATACTCCAGCATGTCATGGACCACACAGGCTGCCCTGCCTTTGGCTCCGAGTGTTCATCACAGGTGCATTTCCAGAAGACAGGGGTTATCAGACCTACGCCCGTCCTGTGCATGGGTTCAAGAGGACACACGTGCCACCCCCCCCCCCCGGGGGGGGTTGAAGGCAGCACTGACTACATGGAGAGTTAAGGCTAGCCTGGGGTACACGAGACCCTGTCTCAGAAGCACTCAAAGGAAGCTGAGGACTGTGTAGCAGTCCTGAAGCCATGGGTCCTACCTCTAGCAACACTTGAATCCAGGCAGTGGCCACTCAGGGCTGGAAGCCGCAGGATCAGGAATTCCTTTTTTGTTTTTTTTTTTTGTGTGTGTATGTGTGTGTGTGTGTGTCTGTGTGTCGTCCCGTCGTGTCCGTCCCCACCCCCACCCCCGGTCTGGAGCTGAGGACTGAACCCAGGGCCAACCCTTTTTTTGGTTTTTCGAGGCAGGGTTTCTCTGTCGTTTTGGAGCCTGTCCTGAATCTCGATCTGTAGCCCAGGCTGGCCTCGAACTCATAGATCCGCCTGGCTCTGCCTCCCAGTGCTGGAACTAAGGTGTGCACCACCACCGCCCAGCAGGATCAGGAATTCTTGGCTACGTAGTGAGTTTTGAGACCAGCCTGGGCTACATGAGACCTGTTTCCCCCCAAATAAACACAGCCCTGTACCCCTACATAGGCGATTTCTGGGGCGCAAGGGCTGGTTTCCGGCCCAGGCAGCCGAGGGGTACAGGCCCCAAGCCCCGGCTCCCGGGGGCTGTTCTTCCCGCTCGCTTTCCCCGTGGCCTCAGGCCACCCTGAGGCGCGGAGAGCTCTCCCTCCCAGAGTGGTGGGCGGGGGCGGCCTGCCGGGCTGACCAGCCTCCCGCCCGCAGCCCCAGCGGGAAGAAGTTCCGCAGCAAGCCACAGCTGGCGCGTTACCTGGGCGGCTCCATGGACCTCAGCACCTTCGACTTCCGCACGGGGAAAATGCTGATGAACAAGATGAATAAGAGCCGCCAGCGCGTGCGCTACGACTCCTCCAACCAGGTCAAGGTGAGGGCGGTGACGTCAGGGAGGGGCGGGCCCTCGGGTTAGCCACGATCGCCATCGAGTCAGTACCTCGGCTGGCGGGAGCATGGCGCGCATTTGGTTCGGCGGGTGGGAGGTCTGCCGGCCTGATCGCCCGCCCAACACCATTCAGGCCCTGTCTAAACGCCTCCCTGGCCCCTCCAACCCTCCGTGGATCCCGGTCGGAGCGGCCCGCTGCAGAGTCTTCTCCCCCCAGGGCAAGCCTGACCTGAACACGGCGCTGCCCGTACGGCAGACCGCATCCATCTTCAAGCAGCCGGTGACCAAGATCACCAACCACCCCAGCAACAAGGTCAAGAGCGACCCGCAGAAGGCGGTGGACCAGCCGAGGCAGGTGAGCCCCGCGCAGTCTCGGGCGCCCTGAGGCTTTGTCCTAAAGCTCGTCCGTCCTTCGGGGCGCAGGGAGCCAGCAGCGCCTTGCCCCAGAGCTCCTCCCCGGCTCCTGTGTCTTCTTGTAAAGTACTTGCTCTTCCGAAAGAATGCGCGCGAGCTTGGGGGCCGCCCTCAGCCCAACACCGCGGCCTGAGGCGCAGCAAGAAACCTCCGCTTTTAAAAAAATCAACATAACAAAAGCCAAGGCTCATTTGTGTTTTTCAGGCCTATTTGTAAACACCCCCGTGGCTCCTGGGGGCTGGGATGGATGGACTGGTCACATCCCTCCCACCTCTGCGTCCTGTAACCTTGCCTCTCTCACCCTAAAGCTGTTCTGGGGAGAAGAAGCTGAGCGGCCTGAGTGCCTTCGACATCGCTGAGGAGCTGGTCAGAACCATGGACCTGCCCAAGGGCCTGCAGGGTGAGCTGGGGCGGGGGCTGCTGGTGGGGGGGGCCTCTTCTTTCTTTAAAGGTGTGTGTGTGTCTGTGTGTCTGTGTGTGTGCGTGTGCGCGCGGGTTTCTTTGTACGGCTTGCGCACTGGTTCCCGTGGAGGCCGAGGGTGTCAGATAGCCCGCAGCTGGAGTGACAGGCGGTTGGGAGCCCTCTGGTGGGTGCTGGGAAGCATCCCTCGGGACCTCCTGTGGAACCCTGGCAGGCCTGGGCGCACAGATGGCCTGTCCTCTTCTGCCTTTGCCTGGGGTTACAGCTTGGGCCGCCACACCAGGCTTTGGTGAGGTCTCTCTAATGACGGACTAGCCTAGGGTGAGGTCATGGCTGCCCGGGTGGCAGCCTGTGCTGGCCCGGCCCTGCCCACACTGTCCTCCCCACAGGGGTGGGCCCAGGCTGCACGGATGAGACGCTGCTGTCGGCCATCGCCAGCGCACTGCACACCAGCACCCTGCCCATCACCGGCCAGCTCTCGGCAGCCGTGGAAAAGAACCCTGGCGTGTGGCTGAACACCGCGCAGCCCCTGTGCAAAGCCTTCATGGTGACTGACGACGACATCAGGTACCTGGCGCCCACGCCCACCCGCATCTCCACAGTCAGTCATGGCAGGGATGCAGGGCAGGCCGGCAACCGCCTGGCTCCTCAGTGTGTTCTGGAATGGCGGGGGTAACAGACTGTGAGGCTCAGTCTTGGCTCAGTAACCATGACTTCCACAGGCCTGGGAGAACTGGGGAACTGAAGAAGCTGGGTGGGGCTGGACCTGAGTGACAGCCCTCAGGAAGGGTCCAGGCCTGGTCGGCAGTGGCCGGGGCGGTGGAGGACGGGAGTGGCCCTGCGTGGCCCTGCGTGGCCCTGCGCTCCTGTGTGGACAGCCCTGAGTGCCCGAGAAGAGGCTCCTCAGCGGGAGGCCCTGGAGCCTGAGGGCCTGGCCTGCGTTTCCTGCCTCACACCAGGGTGTCGGGCGGGACAGGGCCAAGAGCAGCACCTGGTGGAACTGGCCCCAGGGTCTGCTTGCTGTGTGTGGGCGAGGCGCAGCCGCTGCTGTCTGTGGTTCCCACCCTCTTGGACCTGAGAAGTTGAAAGCGTTAGGAGAGCAGTGGTGGCTGGTGGGGAGCTGTCGGGGTTCTAGAAGGGACGGGTGGTGGCGGACCTGCGGGCCCATCACTGGGTTCCTTGAGGCCCTGAGGTGAGGGTGTCCGTCCTTCAGGAAGCAGGAGGAGCTGGTGCAGCAGGTGCGCAAGCGCCTGGAGGAGGCGCTCATGGCCGACATGCTGGCCCACGTGGAGGAGCTGGCCCGGGATGGGGAGGCGCCCCTGGACAAGGCCTGTGCTGAGGACGAGGAGGACGAGGAGGAGGAAGACGAAGAGCCTGAGCCCGAGCGGGTCTAGCACAGGTGCTGCAGGCCGGCCAGGGTGACGGCGGCGGCTCGCTCCCTCCCCAGCCAGGCTGCCCTCGCCTCTTCCCGATGGCCTGCCGGCTGGGTTGCAGACTTCCCTCAGCCTGGCCTGGACCAGGTGGGGGCCAGGCCAGCAGGAGGCGGGCCTCGTGCGGGGAGCCCCCGGTGGGCCTCGGACTCACTTGCCCTGCGCTTATGGCAAGGAGCCCCACATTGAAAACTGAAGGTCGGGGCGCAGCTGGGAGGCAGCCT
The DNA here is from genome assembly GCF_004664715.2 of Peromyscus leucopus. Taxonomy (NCBI): domain Eukaryota; kingdom Metazoa; phylum Chordata; class Mammalia; order Rodentia; family Cricetidae; genus Peromyscus; species Peromyscus leucopus. The sequence continues at coordinate 883,660 of NC_051081.1, read as the reverse complement.
TCACCGTGGTCACCTCCCTGCCTCCTCACCATAAGAAGAAGCCCTGCTCGGCACCAAGGAGCTACAAGCTTTGTTGGGCCGCTGGAGGAAGGTTCTGGAAACACACCTGGCTGTTCCTGACTTTCAGCGTCACAGGCCAGGGTCTGGACTGCTACCAGGGTCTCGGGGTCACCAGCCTCCCTGAGCTAGGGCCAGCAGCCAGCCAGGAACTTGCTTTCCTTCAATAAAGCGATGGTAGGAACTTCTCAGCCTCTGACTTCTCACTGTGTGGGAGCCACAGCTCTGAGGGTGCCTGGCGAACCCACAGTGCCCGCTGCCCAGCTGTGGGACCCACCTGCTTCTGGGCCGCGGGGAGGCTTGGGGAGCGGTCAGTGGTTCTGCAGAGCCCCGTGAGTGTGCTTGGCCGTCCTCAGTCGCAGCAAGGTCTCCTCCAGGCTGGACAGCACCCAAGGCCAGAGCTGGCACCCCCCTCCAACAGAAATGCCACTCTTCTCTGGGTTCTCGCTAGGGCGACCATAGTGACCTGTGCCACCCCAGAGGACCCAGGGTTTGTAAGGTCCCTCCAGGACAGGGACTGGTGACCCCAGCATCCATGGCAGAATGATAAAGGTTTGGCATGGGAGACGGCCGGTGAGTGAGGCTCTGTCCTGCACAGCACACTAACCTGTGGGTACCGCCACCGTCCCCTGGTGTCCCCACCAAAGAGGGGACTCCTTCCCCGTTCTCTTCCCCTCTACTGTGAGACACTTGTGTTGGACAGGTCTGCATCCGTCACAGGGCCTGGCCCTGCCCTGGAGACTCTTCTCCTGCAGGACTCTGCACACAGCCTGCCCAACATCAGCTCCCCTGTGTCCGGGCTCTAAGTCCCTGGTGGCCTCAGCAGGCCAAGGGCAGTACAGCCTGGTGAGGCGCCCTGCAGTGGGTGCCGGCCCTGGTCCGGGAGGTGGGCGTGGGCCCTCTGTCTGCACCCAAGGGTGCACAGGGCGCCCTACAGTCCTTCCCAACTCCACAAGCCCTGCATTGTTCGAAAGCCTCCTGCCACCCTTAACATGCCGCCCACAGACCCCAGGTTCCCAGCTTCCCCGTGGCCCCTCCCACATGACCACGTGCCCTGCCGTCCTGCGGCCACCACAGACGTGCTCAGCTCCTCCAGGTCATGTTTCTGCCCATGGCCACCATGAGAAAAGATGGTGGTAACAGATAAAGCTTCCCCGGATGGGGCCATCCACTGCCAGTGTTAGCCGGCCACGAGCGGGAAAACAAGGCTCTGACACGGGCCACAGCCAGGGAGAGGCCGCGGAACGCTCACCGCGGGGGCTGGGCCCGGTGGCGCACGCCCTTAGTCCCAGCACTAGGGAGGTAGACGGCTGTGAGTTCAAGGCCAGCCTGGTGTACAGAGCCTGTTACAGGACAGCCAGGGCTGCACAGAGAAACTGTTTCAAAAAAGAAACAAAAAGCTCACAGTGGCGTTGGAAAAGCAGGGACAGGGAGGAGCCAGAGCTGGGGAGGACCCCGGCCGGGAGGACTCAGGCCGGGAGGACCCCGGCTCGGGAGGACTCAGGCCGGGAGGACCCCGGCTCGGGAGGACTCAGGCCGGGAGGACTCAGGCCGGGAGGACTCAGGCCGGGAGGACTCAGGCTCGGGAGGACCCCGGCTCGGGAGGACTCAGGCCAGGAGGATCGCCTCTTGTGGATATTCTGCACCGACGTGAAGGTGACTCGGTGCTGGTGCTGGGGGTGGAATCCGGGCAGCATGCTGGTCGGGCTCACCGCTGCCCACCGGCGAGAGGTTCTGGACATTGATTCCTGCAGCCGTTTTCAAATGAACCGAAGGACTCCAGATTTAGCTTTATTATTAGTGTGTGAAGCCTGACGTGCCAGGAGTCCTGACGTGCTCAGAGACGTGTGCGCCGGGCCTGGCGTCAGCATGGCCACCAGGACACTGCCTTCCGGTGTCCTGCAAACTGACTCCGCACACACCTTCAGTCCCGTGGCACTGGGGCGGAGGTCAGAGGACACGTTGTCATGCCTGG
>NC_051081.1:867330-881128 GCF_004664715.2 Peromyscus leucopus | reverse complement strand
GCAGGGGACAGGCCTCCGGGCAGCCCGGAGAGGGCAGGAACTCCGTGCAGGGAGGTGTGACTTCGCACAAAGTTTGGCAGCCCGGGTCTGGTGGCATGGCGCCGCTTGCCCGGGTGCTTCGGCGGCGGCGGATCTGCAGGTCCCACTGCTCTGCTGTTAGGCTGGGGACCGGAGCATCACTGAAGAGTGCCGCCTGTGCAGACGCCCCTCTGGCTCTGGTGGTGCTGGCCCGTCTTCCGCGAGCCCCCGCCTCCGGGAGAGCCGCATCCCGCGGCTCCCGCCTGGTGAGAGCTCGACTCCAGGAGAGGCCCCGCCTCCGGACCCGCGCCCTGGGAGAGCCCGTCCGCGCGCTCCGCGCCCCCTGGCCGGAGGGTTTCTGGGATTTCAGTGGGCGAGGTGTCCACAACCCACACAGCCCCCCCCAGCTCTCTGGAGTGTCCCGGTCATGGCCCCTCCAGGGCAGCAGGACTTCCGGCCTGGCCGGGGGGAGGAGCGCATGGCAGACGTTCCGTTCCCGTCCTCAGCTCCCGCCGCGCACACTGCCGTCACGGGCTCTCACGTTAGCTCAGGCTGGCCTCGAACTCACTGTAGCTGAGCGTGACCTTAAACTCCTGTCCTCCTGCCTCGGGTCACCGATGCTAGAGAGCAGACCGGGTGTCACTGGGAAGCCTGAGCGGGCCTGGGACTCGCGGCCGTCCTCCTGCCTCAGCATCCCCGGGGCTGGGGCGGCCAAAGTGCGCCACCGCGCTGCCAGGAGGGGCGAGCCCGCCCGTCGAGGGTGGCGGCGGGCTCCGGGGTTCCCGCTGGGGCTGGGGAGGGCGGGCAAGCCGCAGCTGGTGGGTGTGAATGCTGAGGAGGCTGCACCAGGTTCCCTTCATTTTAAAACTTCACTCCTTCATTCATTCCTGGAGGGGGTGGGGGGCGTCAGAGGCCAGAGGGTGGGCGTCGGTTCTCCCCACCGCATTGGTCTTGGTGATTGGAGCTCGGGTTATCGGGCGGGGCTGCAAACCCCTCCAGTGGATCCCGCACGCCAGCTCGCCCTCCCTGCTGCGCGCGCCCTTCTGACCAATCCTTTGCACCGGAGATGGAAATGGGGGGTAGGAGGCCCATGTGGAGCCTGGGGGTAGATAGTGGATAGATAGTGTATCCAACTTGGGTGTCTACATAGTGTTTCCAACAACTTGGGTGTCTACATAGTGTATCCAGCTTGGGTGTCTACATAGTGTATCCAACTTGGGTGTCTACATAGTGTATCCAACTTGGGTGTCTACATAGTGTATCCAACAACTTGGGTGTCTACATAGTGTATCCAACAACTTGGGTGTCTACATAGTGTATCCAGCTTGGGTGCCCTGGGTCACGTGTCTCCCGTCTCCCTAGGGTGCAAGATCAAGGCTTTGCGCGCCAAGACCAACACCTACATCAAGACGCCGGTGCGCGGCGAGGAGCCGGTCTTCATCGTGACGGGGCGCAAGGAGGACGTGGAGATGGCCAAGCGCGAGATCCTGTCGGCCGCCGAGCACTTCTCGCTCATCCGCGCCACGCGCAGCAAGGCGGGCGGGCTGTCGGGCGCCACCCCGGGCCCCCCGAACCTGCCCGGCCAGACCACCATCCAGGTGCGCGTGCCCTACCGCGTGGTGGGGCTGGTGGTGGGGCCCAAGGGCGCCACCATCAAACGGATCCAGCAAAGGACGCACACGTACATCGTGACCCCGGGTCGCGACAAGGAGCCGGTGTTCGCGGTGACCGGGATGCCCGAGAACGTGGACCGCGCGCGCGAGGAGATCGAGGCGCACATCACGCTGCGCACCGGGGCCTTCACCGACGCGGGGCCCGACAGCGACTTCCACGCCAACGGCACCGACGTGTGCCTGGACCTGCTGGGGGCCGCGGCCAGCCTCTGGGCCAAGGCCCCCACCCGGGACGGAGGCCCCCGCCGCCGCCAGCGGCCTGCGTGGGGACAGCGCCCTGGGCGCCGCCAGCACCCCGAGCCCTTCTACGTGGGCGGCCGCGGAGGGCCGCCCTGCCGGACCCGAGTCCAGCAGCCCCTACGGGGGCTCGGGCAACGGGGGCTTCACCTTCGGCGGGGACGGGCCCGGGGCGCCCGCGGGGACGGCCGCCTCCGACGACTGTGACTTTGGTTTTGACTTCCTGGCGCTGGACCTGACCGTGCCCGCCACGGCCACCATCTGGGCGCCGTTCGAGCGCGCCGCGCCCCTGCGGCCTTCAGCGCCTGCCCCGCCGCCGCCGCGGTGAACGGGGCGCCTCCCAGCCCGGCACGGGCGCGCGGCGCAGCAGCGGCGGCGGGGCAGGCGGCGGGGCCGCCACCACCCGCGCCACTCGCCCACGCTGCCGAGCCCGGGGGACTCGGCCTGGAGCTGCCGCTCGCGCGCCGGGGCGTCCCGGACCCCGTGGGTGCTGTGCCTTGGCGACCCCGCAGAGCGCGCTGCCGCCCTTCTCCGGGGGCCCCTCTCTGCCCAGCCCCGCCCAGGCGGCCTCCACCCTGGACGCCGCCGTCGCCGCCGGTCGCCGTCGCCTCCGAGGGCAGCCACAAGCCATCCAGCACCGCCTCGGCGGCCGCGGCGGCGGCGAACTCCTCGGCGCCCGCCGCGGCCCCGGGCCCCCCGCCGCAGCCTTGGCTCGCGAGTGCGTGGTGTGCGCGGAGGGCGAGGCCATGGCCGCCCTGGTCCCCTGCGGCCACAACCTCTTCTGCATGGACTGCGCCGTCCGCATCTGCGGGAAGAGCGAGCCCGAGTGCCCCGCCTGCCGCACGCCGGCCACCCAAGCCATTCATATCTTTTCCTAGCGGGGCGGCCCCGGGGGCGGCGAGGGGGCGGCCGGGAGGCAGGGGGGCCCACGCGTGTCGCAAACAGCTTTAACTCCTGCAGCAGGCGTCGAGGCCGTCAGCCTGCGGCCCAGCGGCAGCGGCGCCTCCGTCCTTGACCAGTGACAGTATTGAGTGAGCCGGTGATAATAAAGCCGGAGAATTCTCTGTTTGCACTTTTTATTAAGACACCCTGTCCCGTTTCCGGGGTGATCTTAGAACAAACAAAAAAAAATAACACGATATTTACAACTCTCACTGGATTTAACAGTGTGGATTCTTGTAGAGACTTCCAGAACAAGGCAGGTGGCTTTGTCCCCCCCACACACACACACATACACACTCCCTTTTTTTGGGGCAAATACACCATTTTGTACATCCGCCACGGGGTGGCCAGCGGAGGGGAGGGAGGGTGTCGAGGGGCGTCCCATCAACAGATTTATAACTTTGGTTTGACTGTGGTATTTTTTTGTTTCTGTTTTTTTAAATTAAGACTCAGTGTTGCGGTTTTTCTGTTGTTTTTTAAAAAGGTTTTTAAAGTTTTTTTTATTGTTATTTTTACTTCATACTTCCTGTGTATATGTAGGGAATTTATATTAGATATATGTACTTTACGGAATAAATTTTAAGAACTAAAATATATTTTATTTTAAATAAAGCAACGGACCTTTAATCTTTGACAGCTAAATCACTGATTATATATTTGCTGAACTGATTTAAGGGTTTAAAAAAATTGTATCAAGAGTTTTATTTTTGGACTTGACAGCCTTCCTAATAAAGTTGTTTTCTTATATGTCAGCACTGGCGTCCACGTGGTGTGGGAGGACGAGACCCCAGGATGGGCGTCCCTGGTGCGTGGCCCCATTGCCCTCCATCCGTGAGATCCAGAAAAAAGAGATGGGGTTGCCGGGCGGGGTGACCACGTCTTTAATCCCAGCCCTCGGGAGGCAGAGGCAGGCGGATCTCTGTGAGTTCGAGGCCAGCCTGGGCTACAGAGTGAGATCCAGGGCAGCCAGGGCTGCACAGAGAAACCCAGAAAACCAACAATAAAACTGGGTATTGAGATAACAACCAGCCCTCCTGGTGCTGTGGTCCCCCCACCATAATAACGGTCCCTCTATTGTCTGGGAAGGCAGCTGCCCCCTGGGGCTGCCCCTGGTGAGCATGTGGGGCCCTGCCATGCACCCCCTGAGGGCTGCAGATGCTGTGAGTCAGCCCCCCTCACTCCAGGATCTGCCCTCGCCACCAAGGCGGGATGGGGAGGCTGTGACCAGAGCTGCATGGTTGCTGCTCAGTGGACGCCACACGGGACAGAGAACCTGAGCTGTGACTTGCGGGTGGTGTCGCGCTGTTCTGACATCCGGCAGCGGTCAGGGAGGGCCATGGGGACGGGGGGGGGGGGTGTCCTGCAGGCGGGGGACGCGGCACACGGCGACTTACCCCCAAGTGAGGACGCCACCAAAGGGCAGCTCGGTGAGCCAGGGGTGTCGGGGTCACAGGGGTGTGGTGAGGGGTCACAGGGGTGTGGTGAGGGGTCACAGGAGTGTGGTGAGGGGTCACAGGGGTGTGGTGAGGGGTCACAGGAGTGTGGTGAGGGGTCACAGGAGTGTGGTGAGGGGTCGCTCACAGGAGTGTGGTGAGGGGTCACAGGGGTGTGGTGAGGGGTCACTCACAGGGGTGTGGTGAGGGGTCACAGGGGTGTGGTGAGGGGTCACAGGGGTGTGGTGAGGGGTCACTCACAGGGGTGTGGTGAGGGGTCACTCACAGGAGTGTGGTGAGGGGTCGCTCACAGGAGTGTGGTGAGGGTCGAGTGTGGGATCACAGGAGTGTGGTGAGGGGTCACAGGAGTGTGGTGAGGGGTCACAGGAGTGTGGTGAGGGGTCACAGGAGTGTGGTGAGGGGTCACAGGAGTGTGGTGAGGGGTCACAGGAGTGTGGTGAGGGGTCACAGGAGTGTGGTGAGGGGTCACAGGAGTGTGGTGAGGGGTCACAGGAGTGTGGTGAGGGGTCACAGGAGTGTGGTGAGGGGTCACACACAGGAGTGTGGTGAGGGGTCACAGGGGTGTGGTGAGGGGTCACAGGGGTGTGGTGAGGGGTCACAGGAGTGTGGTGAGGGGTCGCTCACAGGAGTGTGGTGAGGGGTCGCTCACAGGAGTGTGGTGAGGGGTCACAGGAGTGTGGTGAGGGGTCACGGGAGTGTGGTGAGGGGTCACGGGAGTGTGGTGAGGGGTCACAGGAGTGTGGTGAGGGGTCACAGGAGTGTGGTGAGGGGGTCACCTCTAAGGCCTGCATCCTACCCTGGGCTGGGGGGCCGAGGGGTTTGAATGATGCCAATCCTCACCTGGCCACACACAGATAAATCCCAAGACCCAGGAATCGCTCTCCAGACGCGATGGAGGACCTGGAACTCCCCTGGTGGGCACGACAACGCGGGCCTTAACCCCAGTCCTCGGAGGCCGCACCAGATCTCTAGTTCGAGGCCAGCCTGGGCTACAGAGCGAGTTCTGGACAGACGCCCAAACCGCACAGAGAAACCCTGTCTCGGAAAACAAAACAAAAACAAACAAACAAACAAAAAAGATTCCTTTGGACAGTTGGAGAGCTGCCTGAGGTTAAGAGTAGGTCTTGCTCTTGCCAGGGACCCTGTTTGCTTCCCAGCACAGGCCCGGTAGTTCACAACCACCTGGGGTTCCACGATGCTCCTGTCTGGCCTTGGGCACACACAGTTGGCATACAGTCACACAAAGTCACACAAAGGACACACAAACAAACATAATTTTTTAAATCTTGATTTTATTGTGTTTTATGCTAGGCAGTGTTGGCGCAGGCAGGAGGATCTCTGTGAGTTCGAGGCCAGCCTGGGCTACACAGAGAAACACTTTCTAAAAAAAGCAAAAAACCTTTAAAAAAAAAACACCTCTTCTTTTAAATGTGTTTCTGGGTGCAGTGCTGGAAGAGGCCAGGGGGGATCCTGGAGCTGGAATAACAGACAGGAGCCACCTAACGCTGGTGCTGAGACTCGAACTCGGGTCCTCTGCAGGCGTGTGAGTGTCCTTAGCCACTGGGCCTCTCTACGGTCCACGTCAGTTACTTGATGTGTGCCGAGGTCAGAGGACAGCGGGCCGGAGTCCACTCTCAGGAATCGAACTCCTGCCGGCTCTTTTCACTGTTTATTCATTCATTTTTAATTTTCTGAGACAGGGTTTCTCTGCGTAGCCCAGGCTGTCCTGGATCTCTCTCTGTAGCCCAGGCTGGCCTCGAACTCACAGAGATCCGCCTGCCTCTGCCTGAGGTTAAAGGCGTGCACCACCACCGCCCGGCTGCTCTCTTTTCACTTTGCAACAAAACCTTTGTGTGTGAGTGCGTGACAGCCACCGTGTGAGGGCCACCAAATGATCGCCACCGCGTGCGTGCGGAGATCGCAGCTCTTCACGGCTCCTCCTGTCTGCTGCCCCTCGGGAGTTCTGTCCCCGCCGTCCTCTCCTGCAGGACGCTGACAGGGACGCGCTGCTCCGCCCAGCGCCGTGGACTCCAGGGCACGGCAGGATCTTTCCCGCCGTCTCTGGTCTTCCTCTGACGCTGAGGCGGGGCGTCCCTGAGGCCCCGGCCGTCCCCTGAGTGCTGGGGTCCCAGGCCTGCACACCTGCGCCACTTCCAATTTCTCCAACATCCAGGTGTGGGCACTGTGCCTGCCGCACACACTGCTCATCCAGAATCAGTGAGCGGGCCGGGGGGTGGCCCAGCGGTTAGAGCCCTGGCTGCTCTTGCCAGAGGACCAGGGTTCAATCCCCCAGCACCGTCTGTCCCTCCAATTCCAGGGGATCTGACATGCTCTCCTGATCTCCGTGGGCACCGGGCATGCGTGTAAGCAAAAGAGCATACACCTTAACTAAAATAAATAAATCTTAGCCCCAGCACTTGGGAAGCAAGTGGCTCTGTGCATTCCAGGCTAATCAGGGCGACACATTGACACCCTGTAAAACAGATAGACAGACAGACAGACAGGGCAAGAAGAGGCCCGGTGGGTGAGGGCGCTTGATGCCAAGTCTGAGGACCCACAGGGTAGAGGAAACGACCTCTACAGATTTGTCTCTGCGTTCTGCAGCTGTCATGGTAACCTACCCCGGGACCGGAGGACATGTCACCTAAGCAGAGACAAGGAAGAATGGAACGGGTAGGTATAAGATATGATGGAAATCATTGTATATACTAGTAAACAAATTTAGTAAAATAGCAGCCTTAGATAATTTGCACTGTAATTTGTACTGTTATGGATTCTTATATGTTGATACAAATGTAAACTATTTTTATACTCCTGTTTAAGATAATTTGTATATTGATACAAATACAGAACTATATTTGTTATAATGTACATATATTTCTACTCTTATTTGAAACATTTTTATATTAATACAAATGTAAATTTATATCTGTCATACTTTATATATATTCTACTTCTGTTTAGGATATTCAGTATATTGATATATATTTAAGATTATTGTCATATAGCATATTGCACTATATATTCCTACCTCTGTTATAAATATCTTGTGTATTGTCACAATTTTGAAGTCATCATTCTTCACCATACATTTGCTTATAGACTGTTTACCTTATTTACGTGAAGCCTTAGTCCTTAGGTTATTTCGGTAGATAAGATTTATAGATTTATAGTCGCCTATGCCTGTCATCTCTATAGTTATGTTAGTTAGGTTATCAAGATTTACAGATACATAGGTTAGATGGGCAGGTAATCTTCAAACACTTCATAGACCTGGAGAATATGGCATTTAAATAACTTAGAATTCTGTTGACATGAGACACAATTGCTCCTGGCTGCACCAATTGATCCCGAGAGAATGTTGGGCTTCTAAGACATTTCCATTCGGAAGTTTGTCTTTTTGGCACAAAATGGCCTACTGGGCAAAGAACTGCCCTTGCCTTGACGGCTGACAGTACAAATGCAATGCTGTCCTTTCTGGACAAGCGGGACACAAGGAAAGCGACCACTGTACTCTGCCAAGACAGGGTAAGATGGTCTCTCAGAATTCCTGCTTCTGAAAATGGTCTGTCAGATACTCTAGGCCTGTAGCCAATTTGAATGCACCAACAATGCTGAGAAACATTAGGTGACTGTCCAGGCTGCCAGCTGTCTTGGTCTACTCTTGCAAGATTCCCGAAAGTTGCTTGCATCCATCTACCATTTCTCAGGTACCATTATGTTCCTTCTCAGGTCTTTGATGGGATTGAAGACTAGCAGTTATAGCTACAACTTAGTATATATAATATCTTAGATAGAACATATTAAGTATTAGATTCAGGTTCTTTAGGATAGGACACCTTTGAATGATCTTTATAACATGCCATTTACCTATGCTCTATACTTCTCTGGATTTTAGTATGTGTTTCTTGCTTGATATTGTTTGCATTGGTTGTAGTTACATCTTATCTAGGTCATTATCCCTCATTATTCCTGAACAATATTTGATAACCTTTCCTTTGTATATAGTCTTGTATTAGGTTAGAACCTTCTTATTTAGACAAAATGGGGGAGATGTAGTGGGTAGCCATTCTAGCTTGGATCTGGAAGTTCCAACCCCCATTGAGACTCTGGCAACTGTCACGCCTACGAGGCGGGGCCAGGGGAGGTGCCTGGGGACCTGAGAGCTGGATGGGCCAGCGCTCTCTCTGTACTGGGACACTGAACGGTGAAGGTTGACCGAGCAGAGCTCCAGAGAACACCGCTGGATTGCGATACACCTACCCCAGACCCTGCGACCTACCTATTACTTAATTTGTGAGTTACGCCATTAAATAAATATCCTTTAAACTATGTGGAGTGGCCAAAATAATTTCACCAATACCCACTGCATGGGATCATCCTGACCACAAGGGAGCAGGACCCCACATTGCTGGAATTGCTCACAGTGGCTGCTGGGAAGCCACCCTGGACAGTCACAGGGTCCAGCCAGCCTCCCCATCCAGACACTCGGGAGGTGGGGGATCAGGAGTTCCAGTCCAGCCTCCCTACGTAATGAGTTGGAAGGTCGGCTTGGGCTTCATGAGACCCGGACTCATGAAAGGGGGGTGTGGGGGAGAATATTTGAATCTACCCACTAATCCCTGCGCCAGCTACAAGTACTTTATTTTTTCCCTATTGGTTTCTTTCTCCCTTCCCTTTCTCTTGAGACAGGGTTTCTTTGTGTAGTTCTGGCCATCCTGGGACTCACCCTGTAGACCAGGCTGGCCTTGAACTCAGAGATCCAACTGCCTCTGTCTTCAGAGTGCTGGGACTAAAGGTGTGGGCCACCACCGCCTATTTTAATTTATTTTTTCATATATGCATGTATTTGAATCTGGTAAAAACTGTTCTTGGTGTGGTTCCCAGATGTCACGTGCAGTATCCTTAAACCCACCAAGGCTGCCCCGTCCACTAGGAGTTCAAAGGCAATGGGGAAACCTTTTACATGCTAACTATAATAATTTCATGATGAATGGGGGAGGGGGAGCCTTGGGTTATACAAATATCTCTCCTGGGCCTGTGAGACGGCTCGGCTGGGCAACCCGAGTTCAATCCCCAGGACGCACATGGGGACCCCACGATGGAGAGAGACAGTACCCTACGGTTCGTTCCTGACCGCCCCACGGCTCCCGTGCCTGCGCACGTGCGCAAGGCAAATAAGTACTGACGTTTTCATTGTTGTTTATTTAAGAATTCTGTGTTAAAAAGTCCACCCACCCCGAGGCCAGCCTGGTCTACAGAGCAAGTTTTAGGACAGCCGGGGCTACACAGAGAAACCCTGGCCCTGGACCGGGCGGGCGGCGCGTCTTCTGTCGCCCCCGTGTGGCCAGAGCTGCACATAACACCCTGCCCGCAGCCGCTGCTTGCACTTCCAACACGTGCCGCGAGGTGGCGCCGTCCACCCGCTGGGCCTGGTCCCAGCCAGCAGCCCGCAGTGATCTTGCTCCGCTCGCAGGGCCTCCCGTGAGGCGCCCCGGACTCTGACTGCTGTAACAGGGATGGCGTTTTTTAATTTCAATGAAAAACTTTCTTCAGATAGCACCCCACTCTGCAGACCAGGCTGTCCTGGAACCCACTCTGCAGCCCTGGCTGTCCTGGAACCCACTCTGCAGACCTGGCTGTCCTAGAACCCACTCTGCAGACCAGGCTGTCCTGGAACCCACTCTGCAGACCAGGCTGTCCTGGAACCCACTCTGCAGACCAGGCTGTCCTGGAACCCACTCTGCAGACCAGGCTGTCCTGGAACCCACTCTGTAGACCAGGCTGTCCTGGAACCCACTCTGTAGACCAGGCTGTCCTGGAACCCACTCTGCAGACCAGGCTGTCCTGGAACCCGCAGACGTCCACCTGCCTCTGCCTCCCGAGTGCTGGGATTAAAGACGTGTGCTCCACACCCAGCAAAGCTGACAGTTTTTAAATCTCCCATACCAAAGAATCAACTTACCTCGGCCATTTACAGTTTTATTAATTTAGTTTGATTTCACACGCGTGAGTGCTTTCCACACACGTGTGTCTCTGCACTACCTGAATGCGGCACCTGCAGAGGCCAGAAGGAGGCATCAGAAGGCCCAGGAACTGGAGTCACGGTTGTGAGTCCCGTGGGTGATGAGCGGCTCGTGCTCTAACCTCTGAGCCATCTCACCACCCCCAGCCCACGCCACCCTGTGTGCAGGTCTGTCCCCACAGTCCCCAGTCTGTCATTTCTGCCGAAGGGACGTTCTTGACCCACTGGTTTGAGTTTTGAGCGACTGGGCTGGTCGAGGTCTCCGTGGGCGCTGTAAACACTATTTCAGGTCATTCCTGGGCCCTCGGGGTGCTGAGGAGGAGCCCGGGTCCTTCACCCTGGGCCAGGCGATCCCCAGTGTGACAGCCACAGCGGACCCCAGAGGGACCCCCCAGTGATACCCCTGTGCCCCGCGGTCTGTGGGTGCTGTCTGTGTGGGAACCCCACACTGCACGGGGTGACAAGCAGGGAGCAGCTGGGGTCACCTGGAAAGCGTCTCCCTGGCTTTGGGGTCCAACGTGGGTAGGGAAAAGATCCGTCCTCTTCACATATGTTTCTTTGTTTGTTTTTGTTTTTTTGTTTCAGAACAGGGTTTGTCTGTGTAGCTTCTGGAGCCTGTCCTGGAACTCGCTCTGTAGACCAGGCTGTGTGCCATCCCGTCTGGATTGTTTCTTTTCTTTTTAAAGATTTATTTATTGCCAGGCGGTGGTGGCACACAACTTTAACCCCAGCACTCGGGAGGCAGAGGCAGGTGGATCTCTGTGAGTTCCAGGCCAGCCTGGGCTACAGTGAGTTCCAGGACAGGCTCCAAAGCTACACGGAGAAACCCTGTCTCAAAAACAAAACACAAACACAAACACAAACACACACACCTTGCAGACAGGGTGGGCGGTGGTCAGGGCAGGTGGGAGCCGCAGGGGAGACGTATCATGCAGGGGGCACTCCCGTGAAAAGTTTTATTATTAAAGGAGGAAGGGGGAGGAAGGGCGGGAGATGCACATCAGGAACAGAGGGAAGGGACCTGACAGATGACGTCGTCAGGGCGCTGGGCCGGCCAGGGGCGGGTCCGAGTGCTAACGACGTGCGCGGTGGTGACGGTGGAGGCCAGAAGGGGGAGCTGGGTCCCCTGGAGTTACACGCGGTTGTGAGCCTCCACGTGGGCGCTGGGAGTCGAACCTGGGTCCTCTGGAAGAGCAGCAGCGCCCCTAATGCAGTGATCACAAGCCAGACCTGAGCCGAGGCTCGCCCGGGTGCCAGCGTTGTCTCAGCCCCTCGGGTGGGCAGCCCACTGCGGACGCGGTGCAGCTAAGCGCTCGGGGGGAGGACCCACGGGGAGGAGTCCCGGGCCCCGGGCAGAGGAGGCTGGAGCCGGGGCTGGCGACAGGCCTGGCGCCCATCAGGCCAGCGCTCGCTCTCCCCGCTCAGCCTCACCCTCCGCTCCCTTTCCCCTTAGCCCAGCCGGCAAGGAGTGATCCTCCGGCCTCAGCGGCCGGCGGGATGACGGCTGAGCTTGGGTGCTGACCCGCTGGGCGGGGCGCAGCATACGGACCGGAGTCCCTCGGTTTGCATCCAGTGCGCGCGCGCGCGGCAGGCCTGGGTAGTGCGTGCGTCGGCTCCGCGGAGCAGCGCCGGGTCCGGCCAGTGGGGGTCAAAGGTCCCTCGGCCCTGCGTCCGCCCACACCCACGCGCTCCATCCCGCGGGACAGAACATTCTTCTGGCTCGTCAAGATAAACTGACGTGCGACCCGCCGCGGCTGCTCGGACACGGGACAGGGACACAGGGACCGGACGGACGCTTAGAGACCAGCCAGCGGGTGAGCGCGGCCTGCGCCCCGCCCACTGGGGGGATGCTGGGCGGGCTCCACCCTGACACGCCCAGGCCCCTCACCGGGGTTCTGGCGGGGCTCCACCCTGACCACGCCCCCAGTCCCTCACTGGGATTCTGGGCGGGGCTCCACCCCGACCACGCCCCCAGCCCCTCACTGGGATTCTGGGCGGGGCCCCACCCCGACCACGCCCCAGCCCCTCACTGGGGATTCTGGCGGGCCCCACCCGACCACGCCCCCAGCCCCTCACTGGGGATTCAAGGCGGGGCTCCACCCTGACCACGCCCCCAGCCCCTCACTGGGGATTCTGGGCGGGGCTCCACCCTGACCACGCCCCTAACCCTTACTGGGGGATTCTAGGCGGGCTCCACCCTGACCACGCCCCCAGCCCCTCACTGGGGATTCTGGGCGGGGCTCCACCCGACCACGCCCCCAGCCCCTCACTGGGGATTCTGGGCGGGGCTCCACCCTGACCACGCCCCCAGCCCCTCTCCCGGGGTTCTGGGCGGGGCTCCACCCTGACCGCGGAGCGGGTCCCGCGGACTCCGGGCTCTGATCCCGCCCTGGCGGTCCGGTGTCCCGGCCTGGCCTCGGCTCCGCCTCTGTAGTAGGACGGCTGGGCCGAGCCAAGAGCCCCGAATTCACCCCGTTTTCCCTACAGTTTACATAATGAGGAATCCCGGCATTTAGGGACTCACACAGCCCCTGTCACTCACGGTTGCCATGGCAGCGTCCACCGGCCGCTGCGGGCTCCTCTCTGGCTCCTGATTGGACGTGTCACGTGCTTGAAAGCACCAATGAGGTGTTCCGGGTCACCTGTTGCTTCCGGGTTAGAAGCAGGGAGAATTGAGGAGACAAAGGAGATTTCCCTCGGGGACGCAAACCCACGCGGCGTCGGACTAGTGAGGTTTCAGTTGCTTTTTGTTTTGTTGCTTTGGAGACAGGGTTTCTCTGTGCAGCTCAGGCTGGCCTGGAACTCACTCTGTAGACCAGGCTGGCCTGGAACTCGCTCTGTAGCCCAGGCTGGCCTCGAACTCACAGAGATCCCCCTGCCCTCCGCCTCCGAGGGCTGGAGTTAAAGGGGAGGCCGTTTTTTGTTTTCTTTTTGAGACACAGTCACATTTTGTCTCCTAGGCTTGTCGAAAACTCATAGCAATCCTCCTGCCTCGGGTTCCTGAGCGTTGGCCCCCCAGGCGATTGTTGCCAGGCCCCGTTTCCCAGGTTCCCCTTCTCTCGTCCTCCCCTTCTCTCGTTCACCTGGTTGTTCACGGGTCACTGACTGCTGCTGTGCGCGTGCACACGATGCGCGTGCCTCCGTGTCAGCGTGGAGGTCAGGGGACGACGTCCACCACGCGTGTCGCAGATCATCTCAGGGCCTCAGTTTACCTTACCCAGGGAACCATCTTGCCAGCCCAGGATTTTTTTTTTTTTATTTTGGTTTCGTTTGTGTTTTTGAGGCAGAGTCTTGCGTAGCCCAGGCTAGCCTGGCACTAACCCAGTGTGTGGTTGGGGATGACCCTGCAGCCCTGCTCCTCCCACCTCCTCCTCCTCAAGGCCGGGCGGACAGGCGGGTGTGGCCACACCGGTGTCCACAGTTTGTGTTTCTTGCTCCCCTGCTCACCC